>NC_133620.1:119067063-119302063 GCF_048593235.1 Sminthopsis crassicaudata | reverse complement strand
GTGCAACTGTTTTCAGAGATACTTCTGGGATCCTAAACACAAGCACTCTTTTCTGCTCTGGAACCGTGAGATGCATCACTGCTCCACTGAAGTTTCTGGTGTTTTAACCTTCTTCAGTGAGAGTACAAAAACATTCTGTGAGTTGATGTCTCTGGCAATTGCTGCTGATACTCATATCCACTTCTGGTTTGCTGGTTTTCCAAAATCCTCTCACCCTAATGAGACAAATCTTTGCTGCTGATTTTCCTTGTCATCTTTGGTGTCTCTGAAGGTCTGGAAGGTGTGGAAACCTTCAGTACTGATGCTCATTCAAAGGACCCAAAGCCTGTTCTTGCTTTGTTGCCATCTGGGCAGGGACTGGGGCTAGGGTCAGAGCTGGGGCCAGGTGCTGGCCTGCATTAGCACAACCTGTTCCAGAGCATGTGTTGTACTCCCACCTGGTGACACACCCCTTCTATTGACTTTTCACACAAGATGTGGAATAAGGTCCAAGTAAAGGAGGACCATTTGAGAATGAGAAAAATTAGAGAAAGATTTATAGAAGAGATAGCATTGGAGTTAAGACTTTAAGAATGAGTAGGAAGTCAATAACTAGAGATTAATGAGAAAAAAGAGTATTTTAAGAGAGGGAACAGTTTCACAATGGGAACAGAGAGGGGAAAGCATGGAATATGTATGAATAACTCAGTTTGAGCTAGATATAAGAACACAGCATCACAGCTTTAGAGCTGGAAGGGACCCTAGGGAAAATGACCCCATTGTATAATTTTAGATATATCCTCTTATTTTACAGATACAGCATCTGAAAACAATATAGGTAAGTGACTTGCTCAGAATCATGTAACCAGTAAGGGTATGAATCAGGATTTGAACTCATATCTTCTGACTCCAGGAGCAATGTTCAATGCACTCTGTTACTTATTTGCCATTTTACAAAGCGTACAACAGGGCAATAGAGAGCAATTTCTGGAGCCGAAGCTTTAGTGCCAGTGTGATAGGGAATGCAAGATATGATATTGCCAGTTTGTGGAAGATTTTGAATCCAGGGAACAAAGCAGTTCTCTAATAGGTAATGGAACCCTTTGGATAATTGTTACTATAATTTTCCTTGAGTGACAGGATGGGAGGAGGGGGGTATTTTAATGATATTTGTAAGTACATGGAATTTCAGAAAAATTTCTAGCTCAATACAAATATATAATTTCACCACATAATCAGATGTGTATATAAAGAAGAAATTCATCATAACCATGTGAACAATGTAGTAGGAAGGAAAATCAATTAGGGGGCTATTGAAATAATCCAGGTCATTACTAATAGAAGGGTGGAAGGATAGGATGATACCATATTAAAGAGGCAGGGAAAAGCATTGGAACATTACCCAGAAATATCTCAATGCAAAGTGTGACACTTAGAAATGTGACCCACCAGGACACATCAGAGTGGTCTTTCTATTTTCCTTTTTCAGAACATTGAACTTTTCAGTGACTTAGGTATATTAGCTTTTTTTTTTTTTTTTTTTAAGGCAGTAACATTATTGTAACCTTTAGAATATATAGTCAACAATAATCTGCAGATCTCTTTCATTTTACTGTATTAAATACTGATAGCTCTCAATCTGTTCTGGTGCATTTGACATTTTAATATCGAACTGCAAAAGTATCCCTATTAAATGTAAAAGCTTTGTGGGATATTATTTTAACCTGTGAAAGTATTTTTAATTGCAATTTTATCATTCAAAATATCAGCTATCTCCTCAGCCTTATGTTATTTGTAAATTTGATCAGCAGGGTTCCTGTGTCTTTCATCAAGTTGTTGAGATATGATCAGATGTGGAGTTCTGTGGCACAGTACTATAGACATCCTTCTAGGGTGACAGCAAACTACTAATGAACAGTTTTATGAGTCCTGCAATTTAACTAATAGTTAGTTAAATCTATCAATTATATTATCATCTAGCCTACATTTCTCCATCTTGTTCATAAGAATAGCTTGAGAGATTTAGTTAAATGCCTCGCTAAAAGCCATATATTTGAATTTTAATTTAGTTAATATTTAGAAACATTTCAAACTGCTAGAATAAATGTAATCACACAAACATACATCTTGGCAATCTGTATGATGCACATTTCAAGAGCTGTATGATGATTACGAGTACTCAACCACTCAACGACTGTTCAAAAATACAATAAAATTTAATGTACGAAAATAAAACAAATAAGCACAGTCAGGAAAAATAATAAACATGATCAAACTCTGCCCAAAATAAGCAAAACCTATAATATTTAATCAAAGCAATCACTTGGTTAATATGCTATAAAACCAGACATGCTTTGCCAGCATAAATAAGGTAAGAAAAATATACAATCACTCATTATATTGTTTCACATTCATGATTTGTTTCCCATAAATTTTTCTGCTCCACCTAATGACAACTGTACCATGATTTTTTCCCCGTAAGTTGAATAGTATCTTAAGTCTAAGTTTTAGCTAAGATAGAATAGCATTGATAACATTACCATTCACATTGGCTGAAGCTGTTAAAGTAATTCATAGTCACTGAATGTTAGTTTAACATGTTGTACTTCCCATGGATGTTTGCATATAACCAATCGTCAGTTGAATTAATTCCTAGTGGCAGAATTTTGGATAGAAGCATCACATAAACTGGGTAACTTTGGTGGGAACAAGATATCATGAACAGTGTTTCAAAAAGGAATTTAGGGATTCACTTGGCTTTTCTTCCTACTTAGAACCTCTTGGAATCTCTGGTAAGTGACCAGTAGAAAATTTGGATAATTGTTACTATAGCTTTCCTTGAGTGACAGGACGGAAGGAGGGGAATATTTTAATGGCATTTGCAAGAACATAGAATTTCAGGAAAATTTCTAACTCAATACAAACATATGATTCTACTAATAATCACTTCTATAAATTGATAATATAAAGTTTAATAAGAATACTATAGTTATAGGTAAAGGTTTATATATATGAACAATTATATGCATAGTATATAATTAGCTTAAAAAATTGAATCCTATTCTAGAGCAGGACTTCTTAAACTTTTTCCACTTGTAGCCTCTTTTTGCCTAAGAAATTTTTACTTGACCCCAGGTATATTGGTATATGAAACAGGTATACAAATCAAATATTTTTAACCCACAATTTAATAACCTCCACTTTCAGTTTAAGAAGCTGGGTCCGAGGGTGCCCATGGGACAAATTGACCAATTTGGTATAAGGTCAGGTGATCTAATAGCTAGAAGTCAAACTAAGATAAGGAGTAGAGGGTGGAGAGGAAAGGTGTTCTTTAAACACTCTTAAAAAAAAAAAAGGCAACCAAAGAGAATGGCAATAGTTTTTAAATTCCCCCTCTCTCTCTCTCTCTCTCTCTCTCTCTCTCTCTCTCTCTCTCTCTCTCTCTCTCTCTCTCTCTCTCTCTCTCTCTCCATCTACCTGTCTTTAGTCCATATTTGTGATTTCATTGATATAGTGGGCATCATTGTGGAAATGCCCTCTATTAGCAATTGTGCTGTAACTTATAGTCATAGTGCTTATTATTTCTATTCTTGCCTCTTGTGTTTTCCCATAGGCTAAGCTAGGGAAAGTCCTTTGGCTCAGTGTGCTGGGGGCCTTTCATACTGTTTCCAGATATCATTGGGATACCAGTACAGTGCTTGTTGCTTACTCATTACCCTTCCAGCTTACCACATGACTAGCCTATGTTAGGGTAATTAAATGCATGCATCTAAGAAATGGCAAAGGGAAATCCTGAAAAGTTAGTATCATATAATTTTTTTAAAAGATGTTTTATTATTTTCAAATATAGATTCATGTACTAAATTGAAATTAAGGTCTTGGTAAAACTACTGGATGCAACTGTACATTTCTCTGGGGATATTTTTACTCCAGTTTTTCTATCTTTGTTATATATTGCAGCCAGCTCACACCCATCATTCACCCCTCCATTGCCCTTTGTAGGATACTTATCTTCCATTCCTCACAGATCCATAGCCTATACATACATACATACATCATCAATACAGGCATAACTAGACTTTGGTTAGAGTCACCTAAAGATAATATTGGTTTTAAGACTTGTAATTGTGGAAGAGAAAAGAATGGTAAAAGCAGCAACATTTGGATTTCCTGATTTGGGGTTCAAAACTCAACTCATTTCTAGGGGCATAGCCTGGAATGCAGAAGGAAGATTTTCCATGGTTAATATTTGGAACATATAACATAGAGACCTGTCTGATTTGGGGTATCTGTTTTTATAAAACAATTCAAATATTAGAGGATTTTATCTAAACTTATTTAAACAATTTGGAAAGATCTAAGTGGTATCTACCATTCCCTTACTCTCCTCCCCCTCAAAGCTAAGCTTCATTTACCTTTGTCTTCAGGATTGACCCAGGCTCCTTCCTTGCTTCTGCTGATCATTGGAGCAAATAACTTTTAGAAAGGATAAAAGAGTTGTTTGAACAAGGACAGTACCTGCAGTTCCGCTAGACAGGGACATAATTACAAGGGCTATCAATCTCCATGCTCCAGAGCCTAGGCTGGTCACCAGCTGTGGGTCAGGAAGAAGTTCTCCTTCCATGCTTTCAATCTCCCCATATATTAATTGTTCATTAAGTCCCTGATAGAGCACTTTTGTCTCCTTATATCATACATGGCAGCATTCTTCCTTGGATACAAGTTCCCAGGAGAGCCCTCTTTATATCTTTCTGCTATGTCTTGGGAAATTATGGAGGAGACAACAGTCAACTCAAAAGTTTTTGCTCATAAGGAATAGCTCTTGGCTTTCAATCATATTCCTCTTGAACTCCATTGTGGTATGGATATTTCCATTCCCTATGTTACAGATGTTTCTTCTTCCCTGGAATCCTGTGATGAGTACAGAATTCAAAAAGAAACTGCTCAGGTAGATTCTTCCTTCATATTACAATGAAGGAATAATGAATAGTGGTTAACCATTATTTAGCATTTTAGCACAAAACATTTTATATATTTTATCTCATTTGATTCTCACAATAATTCTGTGATCCTGGCACTAAAGATACTATTAATATCCATTTATAGATGAGGAAACAGAAGCTCAGAGAAGTTAAGTAATTTGCTCATGATCTAACACTAGAAATAGCAGAGATGGGATTCAAATCCCATCTTCTTGTTTATGTCCATCATATATTCTATACTACTAGTCCTTCTGGGAATAATCAAGTAAATAAACATAGATTACTTCCCATTTATGCACACACACACACATATATAAGCATATTTGAATAGTGGTTCAAGTACTTAGAGAACACACATGTATATACATAATGTATATATGTATCTGTTAGATGGTATAGTGTATAGACCTTTGAGCTTAGAGTAAAGAAGATCTAAGTTCAAATTGAGTTTCAGACACTTACTAGTTGTGTGATCCTGGAAAAGTCACTTTATCCTGTTTGCCTCAATTTCCTTGTCTGTAAAATGAGCTAGAGAAGGAAATGGTAACCTCTTTTAGTATCTTTGCTAAGAAAATCTCAGAGGGCATCACAAACAGCCAGACACAACTGAAAATGACTGAACAACAACATATATGTATGTATATATATATACATACATACACTTGTAAGTATATATATGTATATATATATAATATATATACACTTGTAAGTATATATATATATATATGAATATATATGAAATGTATATATGTATTTAGGAAATATGTATGATATGTATTTATATATAATAAATGTAAATAAATATAATAAAAGTTAGATATGAAATGTATGTATATATGAAATGTTTATGTGTATATGTATGAAATAATGAAATGTAGCCACTAGGATCATGAAGAAAGACTCAGAGAAGGCTGGTTCTGAAGTCTTTTTCTCTTATTATATACATTTAGAAGAATAATAAAAACTTTTACAATATATTGTACACTACACTCTAATCTTACCAGGGGAACTTCATGGTTTCTTCTAGAGCTTAAGAGCTTTGGAAGAGTGAGCAGAGACTGAGGTTTCATCTTGGAAGATATAGATAACATTATGCCCAGGTCATCTTCTCAGTATCTCTGTAATCTCATAAAAGTAATTGGAGAAATAATCAAATAATCAAGGGTTCTCCTGATCAATCCCTAGTATAAATATTCCACCCCATCCCCCAAGTAAATATTTCCAATTTAGCAAATCAAACAGAGAGGCTTTTGAACACATTGATCATAGAATCACAGATCTAAAGAAGGAAAAGATCTCAGAGGTTAGGTGATCTAATCTGTTAATTTTATAGATGAGGAAATGCAATGATTTGTCTAAAAATCACACAAGTAGGCCATCAGAGGAAGGACTTGATTCTGGTTCTGTATGGTGCTCTCACCATACTATGCTGCCATAATCCCTAATCAAAGCTATTGTAGTTCAGTCATATCTAATCTTCATGACTTCATTTGGGTTTTCTTGGCAAAAATACTTAAGTGATTTGCCATTTCCTTTTCCAGCTCATTTTACAAATAAGGAAACTGGGGCAAACAGGGCTAAGTGACTTGCCCAGAGTCATATAGCTAATAAGTGTCTGAGGCAGTTTTGAATTCAGGAAAATGAGTCTTCCTAACTTTAGGTCTGGCACTCTATCCACTGCACTACCTCACTGCCCAGAGATACTAAAAGATCTCATCCAAATTAACATCACATGCTTTTTAATTCCCTCTAGAACACCTTATATTGAGTTTCAAGGAAGTTCAGCTGCTTAGTTCTTAGTTCAATGTTCTTAGTTCTTAGACAAAACCCAAATTAATAGTCTTTTGTGATGGCTTAAGCCTACTAGAGTTATTAGATTTGGAGATAATACTCCTCCCTTTCCCTATATATAGTTATAGTAATTAAATAAGCAAAAAAAATTTCACAAAGTCTCATGTCATCACTTTTCTTGTCACTTATAAGGACTAATTACAATCCAAAACAAGGAGAAAAGTTCAAAATTACATAATAAAATTTTCTTAAAGCTATCAATGGCAAAAAAAGATATTTTTAAAATGCTGCTTCTTTATCAATTGTTAGTTATATAATTCTCTCATGCCTTTCAGTGCCTGACATAGTTTATATAGTCTTGATTCAGATAATTATATTGTTTAGATATATATTTATCTATTATATAACCTTATGACACATTTATATATTATATTGACATATATTATATGGCTATCATATAATTTTATGACATAATCTTATTGATACATTGTATAAAACAGTAAACCTGGGATGAATTTACTGATGTGATAAAACAAATCAAAAGCCTTAAAGAATCGGCCAATAGGGAAGCCAGAAGATTTTGCATTTGAAAGGAATATTGTTGCCTTTCTTTAAGAAAAAAACATTAATTTAAAAAGGCTTCACAGAGATGCCAGACTGTATCATGACAGGACTAATCATTAGCACCTTCCTCCAACCTCCCTTTTTCCTTCCCTTTTCCTCCCCACCCTTTCCCTTCTCTCTTTCGATTTTTTTTTGGTTCTTGAAGTTTGTTAGTTTTGCTGTGGTGCTTCTGGTGGAAGTCTTAGGGAACCTCCTTTTCCTACATAAGCTGTAAGTGCCATTGACCTCCCTTTAGTAAGGCAGCCCAAGATGATATGGGGTGGTTTGAGACCTGCATGTATTCAGTATCCTCCAGCAAGGATCACTGAAGTGGGCGATTGCATCACTGGATTCCTCTGCTTCTGTTTGCTTCTTAAGCACAGATTGCATCCCCTCCCTAAAAGGGATATGCTATTGTGCAACTGAAAGTGTGGTCAATTACAAAGACTGCTTCCTCACATCCTCTACCTTCCCACAAAGCACAGCTTCTGTACTTTCTACTTTTTTCTGATTTCCATCCCTCCACCCTCAGTTTTCTCTGCTCTCTTCCTCCTTAAATACTGGTATCTACTTTGCATATACATTCTATTCACTTATCCATGTGCAGGCCATGCCATGGCCTTTCTTCTCCCATTCCCAGTAGAATGTAAACAATACCTAAACAGTGCCTTCTGGCTAAGTGGTTTTGGAGTCAAGAAGACTGGAGTTCAAATTCAGTGTCAGATACTTAATGTGTGGCTCAGAGCAAATTGCTTGAACTTTTTTCTCATTTTCATCAATTTCTAAAATGGGCATAGTGATAGGGTTTGTTTTAAGTATCAAATGAAATATTGTAAAGTGCTTGGTATAGTGCCTAGGTACTAAATAAATTCTTCCTAAAATCAACTAAGACAGTTGGTTTCTCATTTGAGGATGAGTGGTTGACTTCCAATTGCCTCAGGTGCCAAGGCCCTTTTGAGAGAGTTCACTGTTCTTTGGAAACTCATCTGGGCCTTCATTTTCCCTCTGAAAGAAGTTCGGTCCATTTCTTTCATACTCCTTTTCTTTCTTTTTTAAAACCATTTTTTCTATTGTTAGTTTTTAAAATTTTTATTATAATTTCGAACTTCTTGTTTTGGTGTAGGAAACTGCCAGTGAAGAAACTTATAGAAAAGTTAGCTGGGAACAGGAAAAGGTTAAATGATTATCTAGTTAAGTGTCAGAGGCAGAACTCATATCTTCCATACTCTGACTGGGAATTTTGTACACTAATGAAGTCATAAGGCCAGAAACAAAAAACAGAGATATAAAGTATGACTCCTATCATCATTTAGTAGGTGATCTAGATCAAAGCTTCTTAAACTGTGGATTGTGACTGTCCTATAACTGAAAGTGAGAATTGCAAAAATTATGATTTACTATCAGTAAATGTTTGTTTTGTATTATCTGTTTAATATACCTATATACTCGAGGTCATGTAAAAATTTCATGGGCAAAAAGGGTTGCAGAGGAAAAAAAATTTAAGAAGCCCTCCTCTAGATTTACCTTTTATTCAATTCCTAATTTCTCACTTTTCCAACAAGTTGTTTTTTTTTTTTTAATTAAAATTCTTTTCAAATAACAACTGCTTAGCACAGTGCCAGGCACATAGTAGTAGCTTAACAAATGCTTGTTTCTTCCCTTCCCTTCCTTCCTTTTCTCCCTCTCTCCCTCCCTTCCTCCCTCTCTCCCTCCTTCATTTACTCCCTTCTTTCCTTCTTCCTTCCTTCCTTTCCTTCTCTCCTCTTCCTTCCTCCCTCCTCTCTCTCTCCCTCTCTCTCTCCCCCCTCCCTTTCTCCCTTCCTTCCTCTCTCCCCCTCCTTTCTTTCCTCTCTCCCCCTCCCTTCCTTCCCTTCCTTCCTCCCTTCCCTTCCCTTCCCTTTCCTTCCTTCCTTCCTTCCTTCCTTCCTTCCTTCCTTCCTTCCTTCCTTCCTTCCTTCCTTCCTTCCTTCCTTCCTTCCTTCCTTCCTTCCTTCCTTCCTTCCTTCCTTCCTTCCTTCCTTCCTTCCTTCCTTCCTTCCTTCCTTCTTCTCTCCCTCCCTCCTTCCTTCCTTCCTTCCCACAAACTCTTATTAAAACTGTACATATTCAAGTGAAACAAATTCCTTCATGTTCTCCACCCCAATCCCCCTCAGGTGTTCCAAATGTCTTATTGCTGTTTTAAACTAGTAAAGTCTAAAGCCTGCTGCTCACCTCCTGACAGAAGATTGATGGATTCTGGGTATAGAATAAGACACACACAATGTGTACCAAAAGTCTTATTTCAGTTTTAAAGTTGAATAGCAAAGTTCTATCTTTAGTCCTGTGGAATAGGTCTGATTTGGTCATTGTATTACCCAGAGTTCTTAAGCCTTTCAAAAAAAATTTTTTTCCCCTTTGTCAAAAGGTTATTTTCGCCAATTCATCCTGGCTTAGGTGAAGATTATTTTATTTATTTATTTTTTCTTTGCAGAAGCAGGAAAGTCCCCTATAACTCCAGAATTTCATGAACTAGAAAGTATATGAGCACCTCTAATACCCTATTTCCCCTTGGTTGAAGTACTGAAAACCTCCTGGTCAATCATGATTGAAAAAAGTATTGGAACTACATTCTTCCCCATCACTTATTCTTTTCGATTGCTCATCTCAGGGAAAGAGCTAAATCTATCTGAGGGTGGCATTTAAAACCTGTTTCCAATATTACTTCCCAACTTAGTACTTCAGAAGAGACCCAGGGTCTCTGACTTAGAGATGGCCATCTACAGTGTGCAGCTGCTCGCAGGACCTGCCTTTCATTTAGACAAGTCTGTATTCATCATATATCGCTGAGTTTCTCCTCTCTCCCCCTTCCTCCCCAAGCTCTCAAAAAGAGGCCACACACAGTGTTCTCTTTGCTGCTGTATTTTCTCTTCGGCTCTGAGCTCTTCCCCATGTGACGTTCTCATTTTCCTGGCAGTCCCACAGGGAGCAAATGGAGGCCTCAAGGAAAGGCAGAAAATTGAAGATTTAATGACTTATTGATGCTCACGCAACCTCTTCCCTTCTCCTGGCCACTGCTAAGATTAAAGGCCTGCTGGGTTTCCTGGGCAGTGCCTCTCTTGCTGGGCCTTTGTTTTAGTATTGTTTTATAAAACACACTGTGGCTGAAATGCCCAGCCTCTTCTGTCAGCAAATGTAGGCCTGTCTTTTTCCAACTGTTTTGTTATGATCTTCAGAATTTAAGAATTTTTTAAAGACCAAAACCCCAAATATCCTGGCCATCTCTCTTCAAAGAGACTTGAAAATATAATTTGTCTGTCCTGTTAAGTAGAAAGCAAGAAAAGACTTCTCCATTAACCTATTCAGTTCTGCTTTTTAACAAAAATCTCTGGACAATTAAGGCTGGCATTTATATACCTTTAATTTGAAAATACTGTTGAGGTGACTGGTGTGACTCCATAAGCTTGAACTCATATTTTATGACAGCTTTGAGATCTGTTAGTAATTTCCTTGGTGAAAATACATAACCATAGAACCCCAGAGGACCTATTAATAATTACTTAGATCTACCCTATATGTCATATTCCATATAACAAAACCAAGACCCAGGGACAGCCAGATTGAATAGTGGATAGATCACTGGCCTTGGAGTCAGGAGGACCTAAATTCAAATGTAACCTTTTAACACTTAACACTTCCTAGCTATGTGACCCTAGATAAGTCATGTTACCTCAATTGCCTTACTAAAAATTCCAAACCAACAACAAACCAAGACCCAGATGGTTTAATTGACTATTCAAGGTTATATAACTAGTTAATGGCAGAGCCAGGAATAGAATAAGGGTTTCTTTACTGTGCTGATTCTGAAGACAAAGGACTGATATTAGAGTTTCTGCTTTAGACAATTCAGAAAATCTATTGGACTCTTTTAAAATGAGGGGATAACCTTGAAGATCTCTTCCAAATCTAAATCTATGATCTATGACCCAATTTCTCTCAATAGGAATGTGAGATGGCTTAGAATATAATATGCCTGGTTTTGGCTCACCTTATAGTTTGGCTACGCCTTTGTCCCTTTGAAACCTAGATTCTGTCCTTGCAATCACTCTGAACTCTACTAGTTGCCCTTTCACCCTAAATTGCAAAAAACAGGCCTCCAAATCACTTCCCAATCATTTCTATACCATATCTTGATGTCCCTTTCTATCTCCCCTTTTAAATGTTGTCTTCTCTCATTGGAATATAGGTCTTGAGAGAAGGGACTATCTTGTTTTCTTGTACTTGTATAACTAACGTTTAACATACAGTAAGCACTTAATAAATACTTTATCACTCACTTTAAGTCAATGAACTTGACAGAACTGTATGCAGTTTCTTTTTGCTTATTGTTATGATTCATTGCTTCATAGAGTCCATGTTATGTTTGTGCTTAAAGAGCTTTTCAAAGTTTTGAAGTCATTTTTTACTCCTCTCCTGAAATGTCAATTCAATCATCAGCTTTTTCAGTATCAACTCCCCTCAATTTCTCTTGCAACTATCCCTTCTTTTCCCTTCCTGTCATCACAACTTGATTTCAGGACCTCTTTAGCTGTCACCCAGACAATTGCAACTTTTACCAATTTGTAAAACAAAATCCAAGAGATGATTAAAAAATATTAGAAAGGAGACCTGGTGATGATAAAGCAGAGTTTAAATCAAGGGTAAAAAGATAAAAAGTAAGAAATGAACCAATAGGACCCAATAGATCACTGTAGGTAAGTTCCTAGCTACTAATGTTAGGGTGAAGTTTACACTCTGGGATTTTTAGTTTTTCTCTTAGGAATTTATGGCACCATATTTCCTCCCATAAATCTCTGCAAGTAATAGGGAATATAAATACCATGCTTCCTAATTGGTCACTTTACCCCCAGTATCTTTTCCCTTAAACTCTTTCCTATATATTTCTGCCTGATTAATCCTAAATATTTCTTCTCTAAAAGACCTACCTCAGATTCCTCTGATTTTCTTGTATCTTATATTCTGGTCCTACTGAATTACTCAGTAGATCCAATATATGCCCTATGATGTTTTACCTTCATATTCTGGTCACATGCCTTCCATCTGAAATGCTATTTCCCTCGTGCCAACCTGTTGAATTTTCAGCCATGAAAGGAGTATACTTTCCCTTATTGCTCCCCCAGGTCCTAAATATGAAGGATATATGTATGTATATATATGGGGAGGGGGCAGGTAGAAGGTAGAGAAGGCTATTTCAAAGCAATCTCCCAATTAAGGGTAGATCACAACATAGCATTTTCACTCTTTTTGTTGTGGTTTGTTTGAATTTTATTTTCTCTCTCTCTCTCTCTCTCTCTCTCTCTCTCTCTCTCTCTCTCTCTCTCTCTCTCTCTCTCTCTCTTTACTTTTTGATGTGATTTTTCTTATGCAGCAAGATAGTTGTATAAATATGCATGTATATATCGGATTTAACATTTATTTTTTACCATGTTTAACATATATTACATTACATGCCATCTAGGGAAGGAGATGGGGGAAAGAGGTAGAATATTGGAACACAAGGTTTTTCAAGGGTCAATGTTGAAAATGTTTCCTTGCATATGTTTTGAAAAAAAAAACTTCAATAAAAATCTTTATTAAAAAAAAACATGCTCCCAAACAAAAGTCCATAGATTAAATTAATGTAAGCAATGACTAATTATCATTTGATGAATTCAAGAATTAGATCTAAACCCCATCTTTGCCACAGGAATATAGAAAGACTCTTAAAAGAGTTATGATTTCCTATGTATGCAAATGAATAGCAATCAGAAGGTAAGACCCAAACTCAAGTAGGAATACACAGATTCACAGCCAAGAAATGGAGAAAATCAGCCATCAAATACCAAAGGACAGAGTTCTACAGAAAATATAATGATTAATGAATATGCTGGACTATTTTAGGAAACCTAGCTCTGTTTGTATTAGTAAGGCATGAAGGGAAGCCTCTTGCCCTATTTTTTCCAAAGAGTCCTAACACCAGTGCAGAAAAAGCATTTTTCCTCTATTCTTCTCCACTCTTTGATTTTTTTTTTCTAGTCCCATATTTCCTCTCTCTTAAGATCCCTAAGGGACACCCATATAACCAGAGTCCATATCAATGCCACAGCCTGTTTGGGTCACAACTGTGGCTATTGAGAATGGAGTTGACAGAGAGAACATATTGATGGCCTCTGGAAATGAGCACTACATTGGCTTTGAGAGATGCAACATATTATAGTGGAGAGAATGTCACAACTGAAATTAGTAAAAAAAGGTCAGATCTCTTCTGACATTTTCTAAGTTATATGGCCATGACAAATTATTTATACTCTCTTAATGTCATCTTCATTTATAAAATGAAGGGTATTGTATATAGCATTTATCTTACAGGATTATCATAAATATTAAATGAATTATTGCATCTGGTTAATAAACGGATGTTTATTAAGCTCTATGTACCAGGCATTGTGTTAAGCCCTGCATATATGAGTGTAAACAAAAACATAGTCCCTGCCCTCAAGGAGTTTACATTCTAAAGAAGGAATGCAATTCATAACAGGGAAATGAAAATCAGGAAAGATAACCATATCATGGCATAGAGAAATACAAAAACAAGAGCAAAGCTAGGAGAGTAATGAAGAATGAATATAGGACTGAGTTGGGCACTTACTCAAAATGAAGACTCTGGGTAGGATGCACTAATTAAAAGATAAGACTTCAGGTATGTAGTCTATATATGTTTATAGTTATAGTTTGGAGAATTAGGAGTAGAGATGGGAAAGGAGTGAAGAATTGGTATAAATATTTGGATAACTTTAAAACATTTTGTAAATGTTAATGGTTATTAATATACTCTCTGGAAAGGGCTCAGATTTTGATAATCAATCAATCAATTAACAAGCACTTATTAAACAACTATCATGTGACAGGAACTATGCAATGGAGATAATAGTACAAAATAGTACAAAAAAATGAAACAATCTTTATTAGAATTTACATTCTAATGATAGAGACAATAAATAAATATAACTATAAACATATATAGACTATATATATGTATGCATAGAATAAAATAAATATAGATTAGATAACTACAAGTTAGCCATGTGATTTAAAAAAATCATTCTGGCATTTTCATGAAGGATAAACTTAAGTTTTGACACACATGAAAGTAGGAAGGAGATTGCTGAAATAATCTAGCTAAGAAGTGATGGAAGCCTGATTTAAGGGAGTAGGTATGTGAGGAGAGGAGACATCAGATCAATTGATTGGATTTATTAAGAAAAGGAATGAGGAATTAAAGATAATACTGAGATCATGAACCTGGAAGCCTAGAAAAATGGTGATTCCTTTGATAAAAACAATGAAATTTGTATGGCAGTGGTTTGGGAGGAAAATATAAGTTCAGCTTTGGGATATATTGAATTGTCCATGTCTCTATGATGACATCTACTTTGAAATGTCCAATAGATCACTTTTTGAAATAAGACTGAAGATGATAGTCAAATTCATGGAAGCTGATGAGGACTTAAAAGTTTTCTTATTCTGGCTTTTATGATTATTGTATCATTAATGTTCTAAGATGGGAACAGAAAGTTACTATTCTATCCTTCCTGACTGGAAAGCATTCTCTACTCTCCCTCACCTCACAGAATCCCTCTTTTCCTTCAAAAGGCAACTCAAGTATCACATGTTATATTGCACTTGTCACTAAGGCATACAGCTCTAACTAAGCTATAGTAACTGTGGCTTTATCCCAAGATATCAACTTTTAGAGAGTTCAAAAAGGAATCCATAGGAAACCTTTACTGCTCTCTACAACTGCTAGTGCCATTCTTCCTTGGTGAGAGCTGGACTTCTCTGAGAGAAGAGGGAATGGGTCCACTCTTAAGTGGAGTGAAAGTGAAATTCCCAAAACCTGGTGATGACTTGTATACAATCGAAGGTCAATTTAAAAGTTGAATGGATTTAATTGACATTTGTCAGAATACCTAATCTGTCAGCATTGAAACTCAACAGCAGCCATGATGAATTTCTTAGGGTTAGTTTTTTTGTGTAGTTATAGAATAAAAAAAAATGATATATGATTAAAGTTGAAGGAATCAGGACTAAAGAATCTGCACCTAAAGAAGACAAGGTTGAGAAGAAGCTAGTTTTTACAGATGCAAAGGGATAAAGTGAGACAATAGCAGAGCTGCAAGTAATAATTTAAACAATTAATTAAAACAAATTTAGCTAGGCTAGTATAGAGGCTTCCGTGCTGCTGAACTGATGTACAGATAAACTTTTTGAACTCTCTAAAAGTTGATATCTTGGGATAAAGCCACAGTTACTATAGCTTAGTTAGAGCTGTGTGCCTTAGTGACAAGTGCAATATAACATGCAGATCAATGGATTAAGTATCAGAAAATCTGTGTTCTAGTTTGAGGACTTAGAGTAATTGCCTATGTGATTTTGGATGATCATTTGACATCTATGAACTTCAGGGTTTTGGTTTTTTTTTGTTTGTTTGTTTGTTTGTTTTTCATCTATAACATGAAGGGTTTTTGTTTAGACCATCTAAATTTCCTTTTAACTCTAGAAATCTGGAAGTCTAGATATTCTTTGCCTTTCTTGAAGTGGGAAGCTAAAACAGGCTTCAGCCATTTCTCAATTGGTAAATGGTCAAAGAATTTGAAAAACAGTTCTCAAGGGAATCCAAGTAATCCATAGCCATGTTTAAAAAAATTATCCAAATTAATAATAATCAGGGAAACATCAGATTAAGGCAACTCTGAAGTTCTACTTTACACCAGATTGAAGTAAATTGACATAAAAGGGTAATCACAAATTGAAGGCCTGTTGTCAAACAGGCAAAGTGATGCACTATTGGTGATATATGTGAATAGATCCACATATTCTGGAAAGCAATTTAGATCTATGCTCTCAAAGTTATTGAGCTATGCAAATCCTTTGGCCTAATACTATCACTATTAGGAATATGATTCAAAATCATAAAAGAAAGAAGAAAAGAATTAATGTGTACAAAATATCTTTACTAACTCTTTTTGTAATGGAAAACAACTCCCTCGAAACTAAAAGGGTGCCAATTAATTATAGAATATCTGAACAAATGATATATGATTGTAATGTAGTACTATTGTGCTATAAGAAATGAAAAAAAGATAATTTCAAGAAACTTGGGAAGACTTATATGAACTGATGCAAAATAAAGTTTGCAAAACCAATTGAACAATCTGTGTATAACAATGCTGTAAAAATGAACAATTTTGAAACACATAAGAACTTTGATTAATATAATGATCAACCATGTTTCCAGAGGACTAATGATGAAGAATGTTATTCACTTCATGATATACAGGTGATGGACTATTATTCAGAATGGGACACAACTTTTTTTTAAATTTACTTATTATTATTTGTTTATTTGTTATTATGAGTTTGTTTATCTCGCTCTTTTATTTTAAGGGTGGGAAAGGGGTGAGATGAAGAACAAATGCTTAATATTTTAAAAAAGGTAAAATAGACAAACCAGCACAAGAGATTTGTATAACTACTTTATTTGAAAGACTTTCCCTAGAATAAAATTAAATAAACACTAGAATGAGTCATTAAGTCACTTACCTACATTTAGATGCTTTTTAGTTTGCCAATGTTTTTTAAATTTAAAATATGCTCTCATTCTTTTGAACTGATTTTAATAACTTCTGCCTGTGTTCAAGATAATAGATTAACTATCCCCTTAAAATCCCTTCCAGAATAGTTCAATAATTTCAAGATTCTTCTATCTACTTATTTTTTGCAGTTCACAGCATTATAAGATCTTAGTTATAAGGGGCCTAATATTACCTAGACAGCCCACCAACTTCCTATAACATCCCTAATCCTAGGCTCTGTGTATATAGGTGGGGGATAAGGATGCTATTGCTTTGGAAAGCAGCAATTTTAAAATTGAACATTGTTAGAAAGTTCTTTATATTGAGCCCAAATCTACACACTTTTCATTCCTTCCCATTAATCCTATTTACACTCTCTGAAGAACAACAACAACAGCAACAACAACAACAATACAGAAATAAATCTGCTTCTTCCACAAGACAGACCTTTACATATTGGAATGTTGCTTTCATGACTTCCTTAAGTCATCTCCTTTTCTAGCTAATTATTTCCAATTCACCCTACTATTCATTATTTTATGTGTTACCTTTCTTTGGACCCTTTCTAATTTGCTAATATATATTTTAAAGAATGGTATCCAAAAGGGAGCACACTTCTTTACAAAAGTTCTCATAAATGTGGAGTATTCTAGGTCTATCATTTCCCTAGCTATGAACACTACACTCTTTTAATATAGCCAAAATTTTAACTAGTAGTTTAACATGGCTTTGGCTGATAATGAACACGTTGGTATCTAAGACTCCCTACCTTTTTTTCCCACATAAAAACAATATATTAGAAATATAGGTCTTTCTAATTCTCTACTTGCAGAATTAAAATTTCCAACCTAAATCTTTTATTTAGTATTTATTGTAGTTTGTGGGTTTTTTTTTTTTTGCTATTTTTCCAGCCTGCTAAAGTTTTTCATTTAATGACTTAGCTATTCTTTCTAGTTATTTACACTTTCTCTATCTTTTCTCTTTATCTGTTATTGTCTGTCTATCTCTATGTCTTTGTCTCTGTCTGTTTCTCTCTCTCTTTATCTTCCTCTCCCTCCTTCCCTCCCTATTCTTCCTTCCTTTTCTTCTCTATCTCCCTTCTTCCCTCTCCATCCCCTTCCTCCTCTCCCCTCTCATCTCCCCTCTCCCCCCTTTTTCTTTCTCTCTCTCTCTCTCTCTCTCTCTCTCTCTCTCTCTCTCTCTCTCTCTCTCTCTCTCTTACATTTACATACATAAACTATTATTCCTCAATCCTAAGGTAGCAAAGTTCAAATATGGTATGGCAATTCCAATACTGTCATTATCACTTGAAATAGATGACACTGAAATGTTAGTGGATTTATTCTATTTGAGTCAGTTTGCCACTTACCTTCTAGTTTTAACTACAAATATTCTTCATATAATCTGTTTTGGTTGGATCTCTTATTCAGGCTTATGGAGAATTGTTTTTTCACTGAGTATTGGATTTTGGGGAGTTTTCTGATCTTTTGTGAGGTGATAACTTGTCTTGATCTTTCACTCTTTCTGGGTGATATTTTGCAAATAAATGTTAATATTGACCTTGAATGTCCACTCTATGCTTTTGACAGTCAGACTGTTTTCAATCTGAGGAAAGTTCTGGTCTCTTTTGGTCTCTTCTTAGTGGAAAATGTTCATATCCTTTGACAAGTTGTCTATTGAGTATAAAACTTATATCAAAGCTACTTAATACAAAGATTTTTCTCTATTCAAACACTTCTCTTCTTATTTTAGTATATTAATTTTGCTTGTTTAAAAACTTTTTAGTTTCATCAAAAACATCTAAGGGGTAAGCCTGGTGCCTGGTTAGTGCCATAATATTGTATATATAGCTTATGAGAACCTATAACCAGCCATTACTAAGTAGACATAAAAAGGAGAATATTCTGGCCATGAGGTACATCAAGTGAAAAGACACAGAACTCAGGGTGGCATTTGCATTCACAAAATGAGAGAATGTAAAGAGAATTCTAAAGCTGAAAAGTTAATTACAATAAATCCAAACTGATCTGTTTAAACAAGCCAACAATGCAAAAGAATAGAAAAAGCAAAACCAAATAAAAACACCCCCCAAAACAAAGCCACTGACAATATCATTATTTAGAGAAAATTCTAAACATTTGCCACCAAGAAATAACTAGAAGAGCTCATTAACTACTTTAGACTGGAAATACTTAATCTGATGATCAGAAGGATAGATGTTATAACTGAGTCAAGGTCAGCAGGTGTAAAACTGAAATCTTTTCAGTTATATATAAAAAAAAAATCAACCAACTAATCAATCAAACAAACAAAAAAATCTTGTACCTAACTCTACTTTTAAAAAATTTCCCTCAGCTTTTGTTCTTGTTCAAATGTGGGGGATATTGAAATAGTCTTCATATCCTTATTCTTCACATAGCTTCTCTGTTGTTATTTTTGGCAGTCCCTAAAATAAGTAATAGGAATACAAGATAACCATATAGAGTTAAATCAGAGTTATAAGGACTTTCTAACCTTAACTTATGTATTTGTGAGAGGCTGACCTTTGAATCATCACTAGACATAGTCAAAAATCTGAGGCATTTTGGCTAATTTTTATTGCTTGGGTATTGTAATTTATAGCTTCAATCTTCCCTAGTCAAGAACAAACTTTCTGGCCATTACACCTTAGTATACAAGAGCAGAGAGAGGAAGTAGTTTTGAAGAGCCAGTTCAGAATCCAGAGATTTCTAAGAGAAACTATCATATCCAGCAGAGATGCTATATCAAGCACAAAAATGACAGGTATATCAGAGATCATATTCACAAAAGAGAGCAAAAATGTAACCAAAATAGATAACAGCAAAAAACAACAAAATGACATCTCCAAAGCCCTGTAACATCATAGGTCTGAATAGCTCTGGTCATGTTTATGCCCTTCTCTAAAGTTTTCTGATATGTAGTTTTTCATACATGATCTTTGGTGACACACTTCCTACATGTGTGCATTCTCCAAGTGCATTCTCAGGACAAAAAGTTTTTTCCATGTGTGTCTTCCTTTACTGTTGATAACTCATGGAAGAAGGCATTCTATGTATGGGAGTGTTGTATGTGTTTGAGTGTATTTTCAGTCTTTTCTCATCACTTTTTTGTTGTGCTGTTTCATTGAATGCCTTTTGTTTGAATTAATGTATCCTTTGTCTGATGAAGGAAAGCATACTGGTGGGAGACTCAGAAGCTAAGATTTTAAGTGAATATTGACCTACAAGCTGGCCTTGAACTTTGGTTAGCTTTCTAAGGGACCTAAGTACTTCTTGTTCACTTCTCTGCTTTTTATCCTGCTCTATTCTTTTTCCTGTTTATTCCCCTTTCTCATGTTTCTTATTTCTTTGGTCTTTTCTTTCTTTTCCCTTCTCTCTTTCCCTAGCATCATTTCCATTTTTGCTCCCAGACACTTCTGCCTCATTTCCCTTTAGTGAGCCTGAAGGAAGATTTCAACTCAGTATGCTAATTGTGGTATCAAGTAACACCTTTTACCAGATCACAGGACTTTATCTCCTGGCATGATTTTTGCACAAAGAAAACCACATCCTTAGTGGAAAGAAGTGGATTAGAGTGGTGTTTCTGGGAAAGAAAGATAAAAATTTCTTATCAATTAAGTAAAAGAGAAATACATCAAATGATGAAATGTAATGAAATTTATTCTAAGCATGGTTTAGTTGAAAGAGCCCTGGCTTTGGAAACAGAAAACCTGGGTTTGAGTAACCTCTCTGAGTCTCAGTGTCCTCCACTATAAAATTTGAATAATGATTCTAATGCAAGATTGTTGTCAGGAAAGTATTTTAAGAGCTTAAAATACTATGTAAATATGATACATGATTATATTTTTAAAAATTCCTGTGCCACCATTTCACATGTAAGAGATCAACATGGACTTGTAAAGGATTACTCCAAGTTCTAACAAAGAATAAGCATTTAGTTCTTTAGATTTCCAAAGAAGTTAGTTTTTGTTATTGTACCATGACTAAAATGAATATTATAAATGTTCTTTTTTTTTTTTTTTTCTAATATGGGTCCCATTGGATAGTCCATTGAGAAATCTTCCTGGATAATGCTACAGGATTTTTTTTTTTTCATTTTAATATGAACTAAAATTATACAACTTTTTCTCTGTGATTTCATTAAGAGAAGGAGGATTTAAGGGTGAGAAGATGGGGACAAGTAGGATCAGTTATTTTCTTTTTAGAATAATAGATCTTATTTGAAAATTTTGGAACTTAAAAGATAACTCAGTAGCATTCTAATTCAAACTATACCCAGTGAGGAATCACTATTATCTAGCCTTGCTTTAACACTTGAAATGAGGGGAACTCATTATCTGCTTAGTCAACCTGTTCTACTCATATAGAGATGTCACTGTAAGAAAAGTATTTTTCCTCATATTAAGTGAAAAATTTACTTCTTTTCAATTTCTATTCATTGCTCCTGCTTTTTTCATCAGGAGTAAAATAGAACAAATCTAATTTCTGTCCCACATATCAATCCTTCATATACTTGAAAACAGTGATCATGCTCTCCTTGATCCCCCAGATTTTTCTTTTCTCCAGGCTAAACTTCCCAATTCTTTCAATTAATCCTCCTATGACATGGACTTTGTCCTTCACTATCTTGGATACTCTCCAGCATATTGATGTCCTTCCTAAAATATGACTCAAGAAACTGAACCAAATATTTGTGAATTGGCCTGACCATTAGAAATTGTGAAAAGTTGGAGGGGGTGAGAATTTTTTTTTAAAGTGGGATGCATTAGTCTGAAACATTTAGAAAACACTTCTCTGAATTGAGAAGATATTTTTGGATCCTGCCACTGTCATACAAGTTCTTAGTTATTTCTCCCAACTTTGTGTCTTTGACAGCATGACATCCAAGTCATAGATTTTTTTAAAAATAAGAGTTAAGCCCAGATCCTTGGAATAGAAGCCTCTATTGGAGGCTTCTGACATCGAATCACCAATATATACACCTTAAGTATTACCTATTCAACCTGTTCTGATTCTTTCTAACTATATTGTCATGTAACTCACATCTTTTTATCTTTTTTTACTAGGATAGTAAGATTTTCTTTTATCAAGTGTTTTGCTGTAATTTAGGTAAAGTAACTATGTAGCCTTTTCCATATCTACCAATTTAGTACCAAATAAAAAGGAAAATAGCTCTAAACTGCCATGCCTACTTAGATACTTTTTCTTCCAGTCAAGATGGCTTATTCACCTATTACAAAATAACTACAATTTCAGAGCATGTGATGGGACATAAGATGTACAAAGATAGTAAAGGGGAGACATATTGTGAAAAGCTTTGAATGCCAAGGGCTTTGAATGAATATTTGCTGTTGGAAGTGATAGGGAGCCACTGAAATTTACTAAGTAGGTGGGTTTAGAATAGTCTGTTCTGGGCTTAAAAGATCTCTTTGGCAAGTAAGAAAAAAGACTGGAATGGGGAGAGACTTGGGTCAGAGAGGTCATTTAGCAGGCTAAATAACTTGCCAGTAATAACTCAACCAGCAGACTTCAAAGGCAAAATTTGTACTAGGTTTTCCTGACAAGACCAATTCTATCTCCACCATACTGCTGCCTCTGTGATTCCTACTGAATCAGTATATATAATGCCAGGCAAACCTACTCAGGACCATTGGTAGAATTTTTCTTACAAGGATGCATTTGTCTGCCTCCCATGGGATGAAATTGTAGTCGTCGGGGGCTACTTTGTATCTCTTTGAGTGATTTAAATTCATTTAAACAAATCAATCAAAAAATATTTCCTAAGATTCTCCTTTGTGCAACATACTTTCAAAAAGATGCTGTGGATACATATTATTGTTGTTGTTTGTCCTTCATTCTTGAAGAGGACTATGACATCAGGGAAGGGATGCCATGACATGCAAGTGAGTTGGATTTAAGGGAGGGAGGACTCTATAAGAGCATCTGCCTCACTTTCCCCTCCAGACTCTTCTGGGTCCAGTGATAAGATATAGATCAAGATAACTGGAGGTGGCCCTGGATGCAATGAGATACATATAAAGATTAACAACCTTTACTCTCAAGGATCTTACATTTTATCACTTCCCACAATTCCAAGGGAAGGACTTTATATTGGGTCATGTGCCCAAGTGATAACTAGCAAGAGAGCTGGATAGCATTGTTATAACTACTGTGAGAGGGAGTGGGAAACTGATTAGAGGAAGACCGTGTTGGTGATCTAATTAGTGTAGGAAACTCCTTTGCCAATTCGGACTGGCACCTGATATGTAATTTATAATATTTTTGAGTTTCAGGGGGACACTGCAAAGTTGTGACTTACTTAGGGTCACACAGTATATATTAAAGACAGAATTTGACCCTTGGTCTCTCCAAATGCTAAGCTGGTTCTTCATCCTTTACACCATGCTGTGATTATCACCATTAAGTGATGCTATAATATTAAAAACATTATCTAGATCTCAATGGGTGACTGGTATGTCTCATTCCTTTCTTTTTTAGTCACATACTGGATCATTTCTAAACACCTATATCCTTTGGACTTTTGGCCCCTTAAGCAAGTTCAAATTTGGGTGAAGAAAGTATAAGTACAGTTTTTTTTTTTTTTTTTTTTTTTAAACAGGAGGAAAAAAAAAAAGCAGAATAAAGGCAGGAAGGGAATGAGGTAGGGGTGGGGTGGGAGAAGCAAAGGCACATTCCTAGTTTGGGCTTCACAGGAAACAGGAAGTAGGGAACGGCAAGTCCAGGCTGTGACCGGGCTGACTCCCTCTGTCTCTCTCATGTAAAGTGATCCTGTAGCAGTTGGGAGAAGAAAGAGAAGGGAAGTCTGGCCCTAAGATTGCAAATCACAGACTGTGATGACAGTGGGGGTGGGGAAGTCTCATAAAAATCAGCACTCTGTGTTTTTTTAAAGAAAAAAGCAGGGGCTGGGAAGGGGGGAATCTTCTCTAGTGGGAAGAAGAGGGTGATTTATAGGTGAGAGATAGGACCATGTATCCTTTTCTTTGAAATGGTTTTAGCTCTTCATGGGAGCCCCAGAGGCCAAGAGCCTGGGCATCTTCAGGAGAGGATATGTGTTCTAGTAAGGGCTTCTTAGCAGCAACATCTGGGTTAGTTATGTTTGGGGGTGGGGGAATGGAATCAGGATTAGAGACAGGGAGGGAGAAGGACCCTTAAAAGCCGTCCTGCCTATTGCTTCAAGTTTATAGATGAGGAAACTGTGGCCCAGAAAGGCTAAGACATTTGGCCAATTTCTTATGGGTGATAATCAGTAGCAGAGGTCAAATTTGAACTCAGGTCTGGTGTCTCCAAATCCACCACTCTTTCTAGTGCACCAGAAAAACAAGCTTTCATCTTGACTACTTCATTTTTTCTTCCCTTTTCTAGTTTCTGTCACCAATCAACAGAGATTCTATAAGGATAAAGTATGCTTAGAAGTGAAAAGAATTAGTATTATTATTTTCATTTATTGATGATGTTATGTGAGCCCCTTTCCAAAAGCATTTGAGGCAGTTTACATATGGCAGAGTAGATAGAGCACTGGGCTTAGAATCAAAAACACACATTTTCAAAAGTTCAAATCCAGCCTCAGACACTTGCCAACTGCATGATCCTGAATAAGTCATTTAATCCTATTTGCCTCAGTTCTTCATCTGTGAAAAAGAGTTGGAGAAGAAAATGACAAAAACACTCTAGTAGTTTTGATCCCAGAATGGACTCACAAGAGTTGGACATGACTGAAAATGACTAAATAAAAACAACACATTAGACATTATATACAATAAGAACATAATGAATTCACATTGCTCTATTAAAGTGGGTTGTTTCATAAATTGATAGTTGTCCAGTGAATTGTGTAACATATAGACACTTAAAAAAACAGAGGAAAGTTGGATCCTTTTAGATAAGGGAGTCAATTGAAAACAACTTCATTTTCTGATTGAAGCTTCTGCAATTAGGTGAAAAATCTATGAAAAGCAATAGTAAGGAAAGAAAAGAAATTAGTCAAGAAATAGATGGCTTCAGATCAGAATTTAGGAGAAAAAAAGGAAGAGTTAATCTAACTAAAATCACAGGATCATAGATTAGAAGAGGAAATGATATAAAACTCTTCTAGTCTAATCACTTATTTTATAGATGAGGCAATTGAGATGCAGAGTTTATGTGACTATCCTAAGGAAACACAACTCAGCAGAATTTGAATCCAAATCTTTCTAATTCTAACACTTTCTACTCTGACTCCTAGCTATCTTCTTTAATTTGATTAAGGGAAAAGTGGGGGTATTAAAATTAAAAAGAACTGGCAAAATAGGATTACTGAAACAATTGAGAAAGAATTGAGTAACTACAATGATGATAATTATAATGACAATAGTTCTTATAGGCTTTGATGTTTCCACAGTTCTTTACCTGTATAATTTTCATTGATCCTTACAAAATTCTAAAAGAAAAGGTACTATTATTATCCTCATGTTTTCAGATTAGAAATTGAGGCTGAGAAAAGCTAAGTGACTTGTGATAAAAGCAATATCCTATGCAACTTCCCATGCAAGCTAATTGTTGTCTTTAAAAGTATTCAGAAGAATTGCACGTTTAGACTACATTGGATTCTTTGCTATCTAGAGGAGGGGAGGAGAGAAAAGGGAGGGAAAAAATTGGAACACAAGATTTTGCAAGAGTGAATGTTGAAAACTATCTTTGCATGTATTTTGAAAAATAAAAAGCTATAATTAAAAAAAAAAGTATTCTGACTTTTCTCAAGACTTATTTGGTTCATGGGACTAAATGCTCAAACTATTGATATTACTTCTTCACTGTTTGAGTACAAAAGTAGTCTCGAGGAGTCTGTATCATAATGGGTAATTCAGACAAGGAGAGAACCAGGTGGTACCATAGTGCACAGTGCTCAGCTTGAAGTCAGGAAAACTCATCTTCCTGAGTTCAAATTTGACCTCAAACACTTACTAGATATGTAATCTTGGGCAAGTCACTTAACCCTGTTTGCCTCAGTTTTCTCATTTGTGAAATGAACTAGGGAAGGAAATGGCAAACCACTCCAGTGTCTTTTCCAAATAAGCTCCACATGGGGTCACAAAGAATTGGATATGACTGAAACAAATGAACAACTAAGGCAGGGTAATTTTCACTCATCTGGATCAACTCAAGGTGTTCCCAATGTTTATCCTTGTTAAATATCCATCTCCTAACATGGCTAAGTAATTCCCCCTTTTTTTAACAATTGAATGACCTACAAGTGTCTTATTTTGTTCAGTTATTGAACCTAAACTATCAGGGGAGTATCTTGAATTAGAGCAAATCTACAACACTTCTCTAGCAAAACAGGGCTTATGTGTATTCCAGGCAGTATTTGGGTCCATTTCTTAGTGACTAAAAGGTAATGCTCTATCCACTGAAGGAAATTTTTATTCTGAAAGAAATTTTCATAAAATTGAAGCTTTGAAAGAATAGTAGGGTTTTAAGAAGGGACTTTATCTTTTTTGCAACCACATATTTTATCTAACATGAAAAAAGTTCTACCAAATCCTTTCTTTGTCACCTCATAAAGGTGACATTTACTTATTAGTCTGTGTATCATACATTTGTTGCTTTTTAATATTAGTTTCAAAGTTATAAATGAATAAATAAATTTTCATTCACAAACTAATTTGAATTCTCCCTGAAAAACTATTTTACTAGAATTAATGCTACCAGGCTATGTTATCACAACTATTGAGACTTTAAATATTGTATTAGCTCCAATGGTTAACATTGAAGGGAGGTTCGAGGTAGCATTTTCAGGCAAATTTTAGCAGCTTTGTTGGGAAATGTCATAAGAACTCCCTTGGAATACAGAGTTACAAAGTAATTGGCAAAGAGATGATTGTGCTAAAATAATTAAAACAGACTTTGAGACTATAAAAGAGAACAACTGAAGACTAATTCAATTCAACAAACATTTATTTGTTATTGTTCAGTCATTTCACCCATGCCTGATTCTTTATGATCCCATTTAGAGTTTTCTGGGCAAAGATACTGGAGTGGTTTGCTATTTCCTTTTCCAGCTCATTTTACAAATAAGGAAACTGAGAAGAACAGGGTGAAGTGACTTGCCCAGGTTCATACAGCTAGGAAGTATCTTAGATGAAATTTGAACTCAGGAAAATGAATCTTTCTAACTCCAGGCCTAGTATTCTATCCATTGCTCCACCTAGCTATTTCAAGCATTTATTAAATATCTACTATGTTTTAGGCATATTATATTTAAAAAGAAAAAAAAACAACAACAACACACATTCCCTATTCTCAAGGTACTTACATTCCACTAGGGATGAGAGATGGGTGTGAAATAATATGTACATAGATAAGTTTAGGCAAAATGTATACAGAGTAAATGTATAATAATTTTAGGAGGTTGAAGAACACAGATAGCAAATTAAGGATCATTTACATCCAAACAAAGGAAGTAAATGCTAGTAACTACCTGGCCTATATGGTAAACAGTTCACGATGTCAAGTCTCCCATTTGAGTGAATAGGGAGGAAAAAAAATGTCAGGTCTACTGATATGCATAGTAATGGACTGAGTAGAAAAAGGAAGAAGGCAAAAAAAAAAAAAAAAAAGAGAGCAAAGAGAAGAGGAGACAGAAAGATAAAGAGAACAGGGCAACCAGGGAGAAGAGGAAATCTTTGAGTATTTCGCCCTCATTGTTAATGGGTAGAAGTAACCAAAAGACTAGAGAACTCTATTCACTTATCCTTGCTGACATTCCTATGAAACTGGTTAGTTGGATGACTATGCCATAGGATGGAGGAGTGTTTTTAATTTCAGGGTAAAAGCTTTTTATTTTATTCCTTAAGAGTAGGGAGATGTGGAAGAATTTGAACAGGAGAGTAACATGAAGAATGAATCAGAGAAAGAGAGATTAATTATGGAGAGTAATTATTTCTCCCTCCCCCATTTTTACAATAGTCCTAGATAGCCAAGAAGGAATTTAACTAATATGGAAGTAGTGGGAATATAAAGTAGGGAAGAGCTGCAAGAGACCTTGGAAAGAGAATGTATAGTACTTAACAACTGATTGGATGTGAAGAGTAAGAAATGAAGAGTCAAAGATATAAGATAGGAGAGTGGGAGAAAGAGAATTGACTTTATTGTCAGAAGTCAGAATTTTGGCTTGGCTATTCATTATCTCTGTGACTTCTGACATGTCATTTATACTAGCTGGGTTTCATTTACATATCTGTAAAGTTGAGTGAAGGTTGGATTCAATAACTTTTAGGATTCTTTATAGCTTTAAATCTATGATCATGCGACATAGATAAGTTAGGGAAAGCAGGTTAAGGAGATCATGTGTTTATTTTAAGACATGATAAATTTTAAATACCCTGTGGCATATTGTCAGTAATAACATGTGTGCATGAAATAGCATAAAATATATTATCCATGAAATGTATGATTAGTAAAGGTGACCTAAATGTAACAGAGTTATGCACTGTGAACCAGGGAATATTCAAAGATCTTGAAGTGCAGAAAGGTAGGGTTGACCTATCTTTTGAGCTCAGGAGTTCCAATCAGGTTTCCTCATGAAGTTTGGTGATACCCAAGATAATGTGCCCTCAGAATCAGAGTTGCCTATAGGTTACCAAACTGGAAGCAGAACAGGTCAAAGCAACCATAATTAATCAGTAGTAGAATTAGGCCTGTGAATAGATATTGCATTTCCCGCCTGGGATGAGAAAGAGAAACCCAGTATTTAAAGTAAAACAAAAAAGTCCAAAAGTGGTGGCTCTCAAATTTTGGTCTCACTAGACTCTGGGTGGTCCTTAAGATACTTTTATATTTATAATCATGCTAAGATACTTTAATTTCTAACATGGCAAATATATTTATATATGTAGATATCTATATATAAAGTTATACATGTAATATACACAAATATATGCTATACATAATATGTTTTTATATTATGTTGTACATATAATATAATATGTATGTATATTTACATACATGCATACACATATGTGTGTGCATGTGTGTGTGTACTCCACTTAAAAAAACTCTTTAGGAAGTCCCCCTAAAATTAAAAAGTTTGAGAACTGCTGGTTTAAAGAAAGTTTCACAGTGTTTTGGCTTAATTCTCTATGGAGTATTTATGGAAAGATATAGACAATTGCAACAATAACTATTATAGTAACAATAACAATGTCTAGTATTTATATAGCACTTTGGAGTTTGCAAAACTTTTTACAATTACCTCATTTGGTACTCACAACAATCCTAGGAGGTAGATGGTGTTATTATCCCCATTTTACAAATGAGGAAACTGAAACAAACAGGGGTTAAGTGACTTGCTTAGTTTCACATAGCTTATAAGTCTCTGAGGCAGGGTTTAAATCCAGATAGTTCCAACACTATCTATTACACCATCTAATTGAATCCCAGAATGTGAAAAGGTGGGTTGCTCTTTGTGTCTTTGGCAGGTTACTAGTACGAGTATCAATGAGAAGGCAATTCCTCATCATCTTTATCTATTTGAATCTTTAATTTTCTACAGGACTCATCTGAGATGCCATCTCCTACAGGAACCTTTCCTGATTCTCCTAATTTTTAGTATCCAATTTCTTTTTAACTTACAATGTATTTATCCATTTAATAGTGTATCCCTCTATTCTTTGGAGGACTGGTGCATAGTGTATAAAAAGGAATACTTCCATAAAAGTCCTCCATTGCAGCATGGAGAGAATCCTGGATTTCAAAGGTTAAGCCAATAAAACACAAACTCTGGAAAGTTCTACCAAGGTGGGCTAAGAATGAGCTTATCATAAGACAGTTGATTGCTGCTAAATATTTTGGCTATGATAACACAATGAAATAAATACTATAAGGACTGGGCCTTATAAAGACTAAGCCTGTGATTTCACTGGTGGTGACAATAATACTAATAGTAAATAGTAAATAGTAAATGGTACAATAATACTAATAGTAAATAGTAAATAGCTTACATTTATATAGTGCTTACTATGTGCCAGGCACTGTGCTCATCATATAACTATTATGATCTCATTTGATTCTCACAATATCCCTGAGTGATGGCAGTTATTGTTATCCACAATTTATAGATAATAAAACTGAAGCAAAGGGTGATTAAATGACTTGACTAGGAGACATATGGCTAGAAAGTTTCTGAGGTTGATTTGACTTTGGGTCCTATGATTTAATTTTAAGTTGTGAAATTTCCTCTCATCATGTTGGTAGCCACTTTCTCTTTAACTTATGGTCTACCACTTATTGGGTATTACAACCCAATGAAATATATGCTAACAAACGAATTTGAAAAAATGAAAAAATGTCTCTCAGTCATGTCTTCCCCCTTTTCCACTTTTGGTAGCCGTGCAGGAAGAGGGGCAAGAGGATCTTGAGAATCACAGGGATCTAAGATGATCTTCAAACATTTAAAACTATTAATGTATGACCTTTGTTGGATCTCCAGTGAAGAGTATCCATAGTAAAAAAAAAAAAAAAATCTTATGAAACCAAAAGATTTATAAAGGATTTATAGCTAAATGGGAGGACAGAATCCATGTTCTTTTCAGAGAAACAAAAGAGTGGATGGAGTTAATTTCAACATGTGCCCAAGGGCAATAAAAATATTCTTCTGTGAACTACTTGGTCATTTGGTCTTGCACTACTCAAGATAAATATAAGCAAATGGACCACCATGAAGATAATTACAGTTTATGCCTCAACATCTGTGCAAAGGATGAAAATGTTTTAAAAATTTTTATGAAGGCTTTACAAATGACATTGACATAAGTCTTGATACTTGGTGACTTTGGTGTAAGAATGGGTACAGGAGAAGGTTGCAAATACTGTGTCAGAAAATACAGGTTAGGATCAAAACATGAAAAAGGTCAAACTTTTGTTGAATACTCAAAATTTTATTTCTGATATTGTGAATACTGTGTGAGTACTAGATTGTAATTACTATACTTTGTATGATCTTTATTTATTTAAACCAAGCCTATGATTGCATTGGCAGGTGGAACTCCTTTTGAGGAAATGTAAATCTGTACTTGTTCTGTAATTCAGAATCTTAGAAAGTTGATTAAGATTCTGACATTAAGAGTTGTACTCAGTCACATAACTATGCCAGAAGCAAGACTTAAACCCAGATCTTTTTGACCTTGGAGGCTCACTAGCCAGCATGGTATAAAGTACTGGATTTGATGCCACAAAGACCTGGATTCGAATCTTCCTTTGAATCATTATTTGTGTGACCTTGAACAAGTGACAACCATTATGGGCCTCAGTCTCCTTAACTTTAAAATTAGAGGCTAGGACTCAGTGACTCCTAAGTTTCTTCCTGTTCTAAGTTTATGATCCTGATATTTAATTTATTTTGATATGCTAGGTTTAGATGTGAGAAATTTGATGTTTTTATTCTAACCCTTGGTTTTGCACAGATTAATGGATCAATTGGGGCCTCTGCAAAAGGTTACCAAACTGCCATGCAATTATTTAATTCAAAATCTCAGCCTGCCTTGCTTTGAAAACAAATTCCAGTTTGTATATACAAACATTCAAACATACCCAACAGAGGAGTTAGGGTTTGGGTTTTTTTTTTTTTGTTGTTGTTGTTGTTGTTAATATTACACAATTAATTTTCACTTTAAGGAGAGTTACTTAAAATAAGGAGTTTCTCTATTGCATTTCAAGTATGATTACATTTAGAAAACAACAAAATATACTTTTAAGCATTTTCTAGAAGTGTAGCTCTTGAATAAAATGGGTAAACTCATCTAATAAGGCTGTTAGAGAAACCAACAGTAATGAATGTGCATTCCCCACAAATACTTTTACATTATAATAATTGTCCAATTTGCCCAATTCCACCAGCTCCATGGTACACTAATCAGAACCCACTGATGTTGGTTATGATCATGCCCATATGAGGCAAGCGTTTCAGACCACCATCCACCCATTAGCACAATACAAAAAAGTCCTTCTGGACATTGAATTAATTCTTTCAACTTCTGAAAAAGGGTGATAAGAAGGGAAGAGAAACAGAATAAGATTGAGACTAAGAGAGAGACAAAGACACAGAAACAGAGACAGACAGATTCAGAGAAAAAGAGATAGAGACTAAGAGACTATTGTTTAGTAAATGACTATATTACCCTTCTTGCCTGATGGTCTGTGAAGACTTGGTTACACATCAAGCAAGAGCTCATAAAATCGTCACTGTAAAAATTGGCTGAATGCTCAAAAGACAAACCTTACAGTTCACTTCAATGGCTTTCTTTCTTTTCTTTTCACAAGCTAATTATTTTAAGAACACATATATTTCTCCACTTATCTAACTTCAGATTCTACCCAAACAAATGCAAACCCGGAGCATCTGTCTCATTAACAATTACAGATGAGGGCAGCTTGTGAATAGAAGCTATCTTAAAAACCATAATAGAAGGGAAAAACTATGATTTTATTGCTACATTAAGTAACAAGTGACCAACATGGCAAAAGACAGAAAGAAATAGTAGAGACTACGAAAGACACCAAAGAAAGGATCCATCTGTTGAATGGATACCCTCTCTGTGAACCAAATCAACACATAGCCCATAAACCCAAAGAAACCTCTTTAACAGCTACACCTGTTAAAAGGATAGGCTTGTTAAGAGCATAACAGATTGGTTTTTAAAGGAAAGGGGTGTGTTTCTAAGATAGTGGTTCTGTTCAATAAAACCCCACCAATTTTGAGGCCCCTCCAAATTGTTTGGGTCTCTTGGAGCCAGAATATTTGGTTTGGATGTCTCACAGAAAAAGAGTTTCTAAGGAAATGAATAGAGTCTTCTGAAATCTATATGAGATTGATGTGTAAATGGCACTATTAAAGAAAGTGGTAACTCTTCTTTGAAAATAGACCAAAGGTTAAGTTGTAGCTTCAGTCATTTTGGTTTTCTCAAATAATCAAAAATTTTGGTGTTCAGATCCAAGGTTAGGAGAGGGACTATGGTTATGGTTTATTCTCTCAACAATTCCTTTTTTATGATTTTTTTAAAAAGGCCAACAAATGTAAACTTATCTGAGTTAAAAATTCATTGTGGTAATCCCTCCTGTTCTAAATACATAATTTTCCAAAGATTATGGCAGACCAAAGTCTTCAATGAGATTAATTCTGCTACTTTAGCACATTATTTACTTCCAGTAAATACACAAATTACACAAAAAATTATGAATCGTCTCTTTCTATTTCTTTTCATTCCTCTAAAGTTTCTGGATGGCCTGCCCTCTTTTTTTTTTCTATACACCACCCCCTTCAGGGTTTTTCTCTCTTAAACCCTTGTTCTGTGTTAGTATTTGGTTAAACATTAATATGGGGCTAGATTACACTATTTGGCAATGTCTAACAAGCTGTTAGTAAATGATAAACCACTCTGGGGTCAGTCTTGTAGGCTACAAATCCCATTAGGTTTCACGTTGCTATTGAAAGAATACAGTAACAAATGCTCCAGGAGAAAAGTGAAAATGTCAGCACCTGGTTCTGGAAGGTGATATTTACTTGGGGATCTACTAAAGCAAAGGAGAAGTGGAATGAATTGGAGCTTAGTGTGTGGGGCCTGATTGATGGAAATGACTAAAAATGAAAGCATTTACCTCTTGAGTATGTGAGTACAGCAAATCCCACAAGCTTTTTGTGGGGCTATACGGGGCTACACCAGTCAACATTCAGTCATCAGAGTTCCAAGACATGATGGCAACAGAATACTTTGCTGATGCTGCCCTTATCACAGAGGGGAACAGAACTCAACCTTAATGTGAATGGGTCACTTTTGAGAGGTGACAAGTAATTAATCATGGTAGCCCAATCATTGACTAATCTCTCTGACCTTAAGAAAAACTCAAAATGATTTACCAATTTTTCCAGTGGTTTTTAAAATATGGTATGGGAACCCATGATGTTCTCTGAGACCCATTTAGGGGGTCCATTATGTCAAAACAATTTATATACTAACACTAAGACATTAAAATTTTTATTATGATAAATATCTATAGAACCCACATAAACAAAATCTATTGGGCATCTTCCATAATTTTAAGAATATAAACCTAAAAGTTTACGAATTACTACATTTGGAGATGAATGAATGCCTTCCTTTCTTAATACTTTACTTGGTATATTACACATATGTATATGAGTATATACTTGTTTACATACATGCTATCTCCCCTGATATAACACAGACCCCTTAGGGACAGAATTTATTTATTTTTTGCCTTTTAATCCCCAGCATCTAGTACAGAGCCTAGCATATAACTGGATACGTAATAAATGCTTGCTGTTTGTTTTATTGAATAAGTTAGGCAATATCTATTGAGCACCTACCCAGCAGGTATTCTATTGGCTGCTACACAGCATGATAGGAAGACAATAGCATCATAAGTCTAGAGGTGAAAAGGAAATAACCTGCTTCAACTCCCTCATTCCATTATCAGAAGAGGAAACTGAGACTGAGAGAAATTGTTGCTTACCCAAGGTTGCATAGGAATTAGAACTGATTAGAACCCAATCTCTCTAAATTCTAAATTATTACATATAACTATATATTATAGTAAACAAATGTAAAACAAATTACATTAAAATGTGATAAATTATCTAAAATGTATATATTACATATTATATGTAATATACATTATTAATTATATTGTATTTGTCTTTATTATAATATTACATATGTGCACATATATACATATAAATACATACATTCACACGTAGTGATATAAAAGATGGAACATTGGACTTGTTTTGTTGCTATCATTGTTTAATCATCTTTCAGTCATGTCTAAGTCTTTCTTACTTTATTTGAGGCTTTCTTGGCAAAGAAACTAGAGTGGTTTGTCATTTCCTTCTTCATCTCCCTTTACTGATGAAGAAACTGAGGCAAACAATGTTAAATGACTTGCCCAGGATTGCACAGTTAGTAATTATCTGAGGATGGATTTGAACGCAGAGAAAAGAATCTTCCTGAGTCCAAGCCTGGCACTCTATCTGCTGTGTTACCTAGCTGCCCTTAGAGAGCAGTGAACTATACCCAGTACTCTCTGCTCTGTGAAGCCTTCCCTGATCTCTCTTTCTTACACACACACATACACACACACACACATACACACACACACACACACACACACACACACACCAGTTTCACATACATGGGTGTGGAAGGACCTCCAGAATTATACTGTATAATCCACACCCATATAGGAATCCTGTCTCTAATATCCTTGACAATTACTCCTCCAAAATCTGTTTGAAGATAATTTATGAGCATTATTGTAAGGATGATCAACTGTGTTCTTATGACCCAAGACAGTTCCAAAAGGCTCATGATAAAAAATACTATCTACCTCCAGAAAAAGAACTGATGAACTCTGAAAGCAGATTGAAACACATTATTTTTACTTTCTTTTATCTAATTATTTTATTTTGTGTGTATGGTTTTTCTTTGGCAACACAGATAATAAGAAAATATGTTTTACATGATTTCACATATTTAATTGATATTTTTGCTTACCTTTTAAAAGGATGAGGAGTAGAAGGGAAGGAAAGAGCCTATTATTTTTTCTGCCCGAAATGCTGCCTCATATCTCTTTCTTCAGGTTAAATGTCTCTACGACCCTCAATCAATTTTCACAAAGCAATTATTGACCACTCTTCTTTCTCTTATTGTCATTCTCACCTTTCCCCACCAGATCCTTTCCTATCACCTACATATATTTCTAGCTATTTCCCATATTTCTAGTGTATTTCAAGTAAATTTCCTTTGAAAATTACTCATTTGACTTAACCATTACCTAAATCCCATAAATCATCTTCCTTTCAGAGCCAAATGCTTACAAAAGATTTTCTACCTTTTTTTTTTTTAACCTCAATTTCTTCAGTTTTCATTCTCTTTTCATTCCCTTGAAATTTGGTTTGTAGTCTCACAATTGAACAAAAGTTAATTCTTTCCAAATTTATTAGTGATCTCATAACTGCTGAATTCAAAGTCTTCTTTTTATTTGTTGCTTTCTTAACGTTTTGGAAGTTTTTGACAGTTATCGTCCTTTCTCTTGGACACTTTCTCGTCCCTTATTTTCTGTTACAGTATGTTTTCTTAGATCTCCTACAAGTTTAGTTGTTTTTCTGTTCCCTTCACAGACTCATCAGTCTTCTTTTCATAAAGTATGATAAGCTCTGTCTTCAGACCTTTTCTATTTTCTTACATACTTTCCCTTAATGATCTTATCAACTCCTAAGAATATAATTAGCATCTCTGTAATGTAACTTCAAACTCTATATATCCACCCATACTATCTCTTCTGAGCTTCAGTTTTGTACCAACAATTGCTTTCTGACATTTTCATCTGGATGGATCAATGTATATAAACAAAACTCCTATCTTCCCTCCAGACATAGATCTCCTCTACACTCCTCCCTTTCTGTTAATGGTACCACTATCTTTCTTATCATCCGGATTTTCATATAGTTAATTCATTCTTGTTCCTCCTCCTACCTTAACTTTCATATCTAATAAATTGTTACCTTGTTCAATCTATTTTCATGATATTTTCTCACAGCTATTCCAAATGAATTAAAATATGTGAAGTACTTAACACAGTGCCTAGAACATATTAGGTGCTTGCTACATCTTTGTTTCTTTCCTCCTCTATTTTCTTCTTTTCTTACATGATCTTTTGAGAGGTAGAAAGAGGATAGTGGATAGAATCTTTAGAGTTGGGGTCAAGAAATCCTACAGAAGGTTTGAATTCTATCTCAGATACTTCACTAGCTGAGTGACCTAAGTAAGTCATTTAATTTCTTTTGACTTCAGTTTCTTTAACTGTCAAATAGGGAGTTTGTACTTGATGACCTCTTGCAGATCTAAATCTATGATCCTATAATCATCTTCTCCAACAGATCATAGCCATTAGCAATGTGTGAAATAGAAAACTCATTGATCTGATCTTGAATTGTTTAATTGTCTAGTCATGTCCCCATGACCTCATGCCAAACCCTTCTACCCTCCACTATCTCCCAAAATCTGTCCAACTCATATCCACTGATTTCATCTATCCATCACATTTCCTCTTATCCTTTTTTCCTTTTGCATTCCATCTTTTCTAATGCCAGGGTCTTCTCAGGTAGATTCTGTTTTCTTATTATGTAGATAAAGTATTTAAACTTCAGTTTCAGTATTTGACCTTCCAGTTAATAGTCTGAATTAATTTCTTTAAATACTTACTGTTTTAATCTCCTTGCTCTCCAAGGGACTTTCCAAAGTGTTCTCCAGGCCTACAACTCAAAAGCATTGATTCCTCAGTGCTCAGCTTTCCTTATAGTACAACTTTCACAACTATACATTACTACTTAAAAACAACAACAACAACATAGTTTTAACTATATGAACCTTTGTTGGCAAAATAATATCTCTGCTGTTTAGTATCTTGTCCAGATTTGCCATAGCTTAATTCTAAAGAGTAAGCACCTTGCTGAAGTTTTTGTCTGCAGTGATCTTTGAGTCCAAGAATATAAAATATGACACTGCTTCCAATATTATCTTCCTCTATTCAGCAGAAGTGATGGAATCAATTGCCAAGATTTTAGTTTTTTTGATGTTAAGCTTCAAGCAAGCTTTTACATTTTCCTCTCTTACTCTTAACAATGGGTTTCTTCTTAATTCTTCAATTTTTGCCATTAAAGTATTACTATCTGCATATCTGAGATTATTTATATTTTTCCTGGAAACCTTAATACCAGATTTTGATTTATTCAGCTTGGCATTTTGTTTGATGTTTTCCACCTATAAGTTAAATAAATAAGGTCACAATATGTAGTCTTGTTGTACTCTTTTTCTAATCTCCCATGTTCAATTTTAATTGTTGCTTTTTAACCTACATAAAAGTGCCTTAGGAGACAAATCAGATGATCTGGTACTTCCATCTCTTTGTGGATTTACCACATTTTGTTTTGATCCACACAGTCAAAGATTTTTAATATGGTTAATGAAGCAGAAGTATATTTTTCCATTGGAACTCCTCTGTTTTATCTATAATCCAGTGAATGTTAGCAATTTGGCCTCTAGTTCCTCAGCCTCTTTGAAAACCAGACTGCTTTTCTGGTAATTTTTAGTTCACATAATTTTAAAATTAATACTAAAGTCCAACTTGCAGAATCTTAAACATTACCTTGCTGGTATTGAAATGTATGTAATTGTTTGGTAATTTTCATATTCTTTGGCATAGATCTTCTTTGGGATTTGGACTTAAACTAATCTTTTCCAATGTGGTGACAACTGATGAGTTTTACAAATTTACTGGCCTATTGAGTGAAGCACGTTAACAGCATCATCTTCTAGGATTTTAAGAACTCAGCTGGAATGTCATCATTTACACTACTTTTATTGTTAGTAGTGCGTCCTAAGGCCCACTTGATTTATTTTTGTAGGATATCTGGATCTAGATCAGTAACCGTACCATCATGATTATCAGTGACGTTAAGATCTTTCTTATGTAGATTATAGTGGCACCTCTTCTTGCTGTCTTCTACTTCTGTTAAGTTCCTATCATTTTTTTTTTATTTTATCATGCCCATTTTTGCATGAAACATTTCCTTGGTATTCTCTAATTTTCTTGAAGAAAACTCCTTTTTTTTTTTTTTTAAAGAGAATTTTTGTTTTTCACATTTTATTGTCTTCTTTTCTTTGCATTGCTCATTTAAGAAAACCTTCTCCTTGCTATTCTCTGGAATTCTGCATTCAACTTAGTGTATCTTTCCTCTTCTCATTTACCTTCTTTCCTTAGCTATTTGTCACTAGACAAACATTTTACTTTCTTGCTCATCTTTTTTCTTTTGGGATTTTTGTTTTTGTTTTTGTTGCTGCCTCTTGTGCAATATTGTGAATGTCTATATATAAGTCTTCAGGTAATCTAGTACCAGATCTAATTCCTTAATCTATTCATCAGTTCTAGTTCATATTCATAATGGAAGTCATTTAGATCTTACCTACATGATCTGATGGGTTTTTCCTACTTTTTTCAACTTAAGTCTGAGTTTTGAAATGCAAAGTTCACAATGTGAGCCATAGTCAGATCTAGATCTTATTTTACCTGATTGTATAGAGTTTCTCAGCTTTTGGTTATAACAAATCTGATTTCTATATTGACCTTCTGATGATGTCCATATATAGATTCACCTTTAAGGTTATTGGGAAAAGAGTATTTACTATGACCAGTGAATTATCTTGACAAAATTCTATTAGTCCCTGCCTTACTTTATTTTGTACTCCAAAGCCTATTTTTGCAAGTTTCTTTTGATTTTCTTTTCTAGCATTATAATCCCATATAATGAATGTACATTTCCTGGAGGAGGTGGTATTATTTCTACAAAATAGATATTCATAGAACTGATTAACTTTGATCTTTTCAGCATCAGTAGTTAGAGTAGATTTGTATCTCTGGGTTGTTGAATGGGTTGCCTTGGATTAAAACAGTTATTATTCTGTAATTTTTGAGGTTATACCCTAGTGCTGCTTTTCTTACCCTTACTCCATTTCTTCTAAGAGATTCTTGCATTTTAGTAAATATAACAATCACTTAAATTGAATTTACCCCTTCTCATCCATTTAAGTTCACTGACACCCAAGATGTCAATATTTAGTCTTTCCATCTCCTATTAGACCACATCAGATTTACAGATCTTATACTCCAGGTTTCTATGCAATATTAATATAGATCTTATATTCCAGGTTTCTATGCAATATTAATATTTGCAGCATCAGACTTTCCTTTTGTCATCAGACAAATCTGCAGCTGAGCTTTCTTTCAGCTTTGATCCAAAGGCTTTTGTAATACTAGAGTTACTTTGTATTTATTCTTTATTCTTTCCCTATAGTACTGCTGAATTGAGTGCCTTATCTTCCAATGTCACATCTTTTATCATTTTAATACTTTCCGTGGAGTTTTCTTAACAAAAATACTAGAGTAATTTGTCATTTAATTCTCTAATAGATCATCTTTTGTCAGAACTCTCTATTATGACTCTCTATCTTGGGGAATCTTGCATTGCATGGCTCATGATTTCTTTGTGCTATACAAGCCCCTTTGGCACAAGAAAGTAATAATCTAGTAGGGGCTGTTCTGGAGTGTCAACTTTTCAAAACTCTTCAGCTGAGACCAGCAAAAGGGAAAAAATTTAAAGATGTTCTATTTTGGGCATTAGGGATGAGTGCTTTTAGAAAGACTAATCTCACTTTGACATCTATCTAACCTTGACATGATTTTATCAAAACAAAACCTTCCCTCCAGCTTGGTAACAAGTGAAAGACTAAAAAATATTTAAAAGAAACATCTGAGGAAATAAAAACATTGACCCATACCTGTCTTATTGAAGAATTGAGTGAAGAATCTAGGACATATCATTAAAACTCATTATATGCTCAACTTTATCTATCACTTATAAGGAAGCTTGTGTGATTTATTGATACAAGAAAAGTAGACTTGTTGATAAGTTATGACCCATGCTCATATGTTGATAAATTATGATCCTCAATATCTCACCTTCTTTAGGTCCTTCCCAAAGTGCATTTTAGCAAATCAGTACTGTCCCTGTTTTCCCAGGGTAATTTAGACTGAGGATGCCCTTGGAATGAATTTAAGCACACTATTATATCCATATCCCAGGAAAATTGTGGAATCAATAAAAGAGTATATGGTAATGGAAAAACAGATATTCCTTTCACTAAAGTTGATATGTTGTCAGAATGTGACACTTGAATGACCTGGTCCTGTTTATAGTCTAAGTTCTATGTTTGGAAATCAATAATGAAAGTTTCCAAGGGAAGAGGGTGCTGGACCAGAACTAAAAAAATCTGGCCAAAAAGGGAAGGATTTAGGTTCAGAAAGCATGGGTTTGAGCCCCAGCTTTGACACTTACTAAGTATGTGACTTTGGGCAAGAAATTAAACTTGTTCATTCTGTAGTGTCCTTCTCTATAATATGAAGAGGTTATAGATCAGATAAGAGACTTAAGTTTGGTATACCAATTAGGAAGTAATCATCTAAGCGAGAGCAGCTAAATGATACAGTGGATAGAGTGCCAGACCTAGAGCCTGAAAGATGCATCTTCCTGTGTTCAAATATGACCTCAAATACTTATTAGCCATGTGGCCCTGGACAAGTCACTTAATCCTGTCTGTCTCAGTTCTTCATCTGTAAAATAGCTGGAGAAGGAAATCACAAACTATTCCATTATCTCTGTCAACAAAATCCAAATAGGGTCATGAAGAGTCAGACTTTGTTGTGTCCTGCTTTCTAGAGCCCCCATGCTGGGGTGATCAAAATATACCATCTTAGTGGAGAAGTACTCCTGAAGATGGTGGCAATATGGAGTCCATTTATTACAAGATTTTTTCCCCTTTTCTACCTTCGTGCCTTTGGTATTACTCTGCTTCAATCACAACACAGGTTGTCCCCACCCCCTGACTTCTCAGGAAGGCTGAGGCCCTTGGGGGAGATGGAAAGCCGAACCAGACACTGTTAGCAGGCTCCTTCTGGGCTGAAGGGTCTTATGCCTTACCCACAGTTTCCCCATTGTCTGTGATCCTCAACAAGACTTGACTGAAATGACTAAACAAGAAATCTAATTGAAAGGTGACTGAAAGGATGATTGAAAAAGACAGAACTAAAGTTGTTCAACATGCTCTCTTCCCATCTTCCTCCCTTTCCCCCTCCTTCTGTATGTGGTTGCAAAGAAAATTGCTAAGCTAGGGAGATCTACACATTCTGGGGACCATAAGGAATGAGACAAGATAGCTTCCAATCTCTTTCAGGAAGTCTTATAGGATTTAACAATGGAAGGGATGATCCTTAGAGGTAATTTTATCCAATTTCCTCATTTTACAATCAAGGAACTTGGGTGCTTTTTCTTATATACCATATTAAACATTTTCAACCCTTGAGAAACCTGGGACAACTCATTTGTTTGTATCTCCATTTTCCATTTTGCAAATGGGAGTCATTCTCCTTATATCAATCTTCCTCATACTCTTCCTCTTTCTTTTTCTTTCCCTCCCTCAAAACCTTAAAGATATCATTTTAAGGTTATCCTTCTCTCACCATTACTGCTATGGCAGCTCAGTGTCAACATATCTAGCTGGCTTCTGGTGGTACTTTGATAATTTTCTGGGCAAGAAGTGGTTTAATTATGATTCCTGTAGTAGAAGGTACTTCCAAAGTGCTTTTCCCTTTTTGTCTAAAGAACAGTAGGGGGAGGGACAAAGTGGCAAAGAGAGGAGTGTGGGTGGGGAGAAATTTAATGTTCACTCACTGTTCCTCAGCTGTTTTGGCAGAGTACAAAGCAGAACTACAGACCACTCTTTCCACTGGGATTTCACTCTGGTGTTGATAAGAATGATTGCCTGGCAAGGAGATCTGAATGAAATAATCCCCTTCCCTCTCTCCTCTAGCTTCTCCACCTCTTACCTCCCTCTTTTGACTCCCCCTCTCAGAACACATACCACTTCTTCCCACTGTCCACCCCCTTAAAGAAAATAGCTTTAATTATAATCAATAGAAAGAAAAGGTGAATTATTTTTCTTGGGAAGTGTCATGCTGGAAAAATGACTCAGTCATAAAGGGCAGTTGACCTTGGGTGGAAACACTCAGGGTCTGATCTCGGTGCCTCTTACGCAGCAGGATACCACAATGTTATCACAGAGGAAATCCATGGTGTTCAATTCTGAATCCACAGTACAGAAAGCCAGAGCTCTGCTGCCAAGTTCTTACAGGCAACTAGAAGAGAAAGAATAATTTCAGTGAAACTATGCTTTCTGGGGAAGACTGATAACATTTCCACATGGTTTAAAAAAAAAAAAAAACCACAACCTGATGCTCAGAGCTTATAAAAGATTTCTTAGATGGTCTTTAGTAATTTTAGTGAAATATTGTAAGAGCTCTTTTTGAGTTGCCTACAGAGTAACTGGCATCCAAGAAGGATTATCTTTTAGGTTCATTCATTTTTTTTTTCTTTTATTCAATCAAGAAGCATTTATTAAGCAACTACTGTATAGAAAACTCCATGCTATGTGCTAGGGAAGATAAATGTCTTGTTTTCATAGAATTTATAATCTAAAAGAAGAATGTCACAAACATATAATTCACAATAAATATAGTACATAACATTACTTAAGTGCATCAGAGAGTTGTAGAAATAAGTATTTATTGAAATGTGAGGACAGAAGGTCATTATTAATAGAGGGAATAAGTGAAAGCTCAATAGAGGAGATAGCATTTGAACTGAGCTTTAAAGGATGGATGGGTATACCATAGATAGTAAAGGGGATCAAGAAATTTTAGGCTAGAGTGGAAAATAGAAGACATGTTTGGAGGAAGGGAGTGGCAAAATAATTTGAAGTATAGAATATGTAAAGGAAATTTGTATAAGAGACAGTTAGAGGAGAGAGCATAGCCCCAGATTGTGGAGGATTTGAATGCCAAAGTAATTTGGACTTTATTTAGTAGCTAATTTGTTGTTATTTAGTCATTTCAGGTGTGTCCGATTTTTTGTGATTCCAGTTGGTATTTTCTTGGCAGTGAAACTCAAGTAGATTGCCATTTATTTCTCCAGCTCATTTAACAAATGCAGAACTGAGGCAAACAGGGTTAAGTGACTTTCCTTGAGTCACATAGCTAGTAAATGTTTGAAACCAGATTTGAACTCAGGAAGATGAGTCTTCCAGATTCCAGGTCCTGCAATCTATTTACTTAGTTACCTAGGTGGCCCTTAGTACCTAATAGGCAACCACTGAAAATTACCAATAAAGGAATTACATGGTCAGTTCAATGCATAAGGAAGATTATTCTGACAGTAGAATGAAGGAAGGATCGTAGGGAAGAGAATGGAAGCAACTTTGGGCTGTGTTTATACATGTAAAGGCACGTGAAACTTCAAGCGTTTAGCTGGATAACTCAATCAAGGAAACACTGAAAATTACAGAACCTGACATTTTTTTTGTTTTGCTGAACAATTGCCTCAATTCTTCTCTGTATTTGTCTGAAAAAGCACTTCAGTCTTTTGTAATTATAAAATTATTATTATACCTGTAATTATAAATGCAATTCTGAATTTTGAGAGTTTCATAGTTGAAATACTCATTTTGTATAAATCTTTTCTATAATATCTTCTTTAACATTCTATAACATGTATGAGCATGGGCAAGTCATTTTACCTAGTTTGCCTCAGTCTCCTCATCTGTCAAATGAGCTGGAGAAGAAAATGGCAAACTACTCCCTTTCACTCTTTGTTCCTAGTTCTTTGTAGAAACTAAAATATCTTCAATTCCTTTTCCAAATGACAGACTTTCAGATATTTATGACAATAATTTAGCCTTCCCTAAAGTCTTTTCTATTCCAAACTAAATATTCTCAATTCCTTCAGCCAACCCCGTAAGCAGCTTGGTTTCTAGCCTCCTCATTCTACTTTTAGGCTTCTCTAGTATACAATGTGACACTTCTTCAACAGCTACAGAGACATTTTTTCCCCTCCTTCCCTCCACCCCCTCCCCTAGATGGCAGGCCTTCCCATATATATTAAATATGTTATAGTATATCCTAGGTACAATATATATGTGCAGAACCGAATTTTGTTGTTGTTGTTGTTGCAAAGGAAGAATTGGATTTGGAAGGTAAAAATAACCTGGGGAGAAAAACAAAAAATGCTAACAGTTTACACTCATTTCCCAGTGTTCGTTCTCTGGGTGTAGCTGTCCATCATTGATCAATTGGAATTGGATTAGTTCTTCTCTATGTTGAAGATATCCACGTTCATCAGAATACATCCTCATATAGTATTGTTGTTGAAGTGTATAATGATCTCCTGTTTCTGCTCATTTCACTCAGCATCAGTTGATGTAAGTCTCTCCAAGATTCTCTGTATTCATCCTGTTGGTCATTTCTTACAGAACAATAATATTCCATAACATTCATATACCATAATTTACCCAACCATTCTCCAATTGATGGGCATCCATTCATTTTCCAGTTTCTAGCCACTACAAAAAGAGCTGCCACAAACATTTTGGCACATACAAGTCCCTTTCCCTTCTTTAGTATTTCCTTGGGATATAAACCCAGTAGTAGCACTGCTGGATCAAAGGGTTTGATAACTTTTTGGGCAGAATTCCAGATTGCTCTCCAGAATGGTTGGATTCTTTCACAACTCCACCAACAATGCATCAGTGTCCCAGTTTTCCCACAGCCCCTCCAACATTCATCATTATTTGTTCCTGTCATCTTAGCCAATCTGACAGGTGTATAGTGATATCTCAGAGTTGTCTTAATTTGCATTTCTCTGATCAATAGTGATTTGGAACACTCTTTCATAGGAGTGGAAATAGTTTCAATTTCATCATCTGAAAATTGTCTGTTCATATCCTTTGACCATTTATCAATTGGAGAATGGCTTGATTTCTTATAAATTAGAGTCAATTCTCTGTATATTTTGGAGATGAGGCCTTTATCAGAACCTTTAACTGTAAAAATGTTTTCCCAATTTGTTACTTCCCTTCTAATCTTGTTTGCATTAGTTTTGTTTGTACAAAAGCTTTTTAATTTGATGTAATCAAAACTTTCGTTTTTGTGATCAATAATGATCTCTAGTTCTCCTTTGGTCACAAATTCCTTCCTCTTCCACAAGTACAGAGACATTTTTATACCTTCAAATGGCTTCTCTGGCTCTCTGTGGGTGAAGGTAGAGATGGAGATGACAAATTAATTATCTTTTCATATTCATATGGCCTGACTGGCAGAGCTTTCAGTCAGCATCAGAATATGTCATAGTTAACAAACAAAACCAAAAAGCAAAACAAACAAACAAACAAACAACCCCCCCAAAAAAACAACAACCAAAAAACAACAAAACTTTTATAGTAAATTTTACATTTTTCATATTTTATCACTACTCCAGGTGTTAGGATTACTAAGTGAGAACTGAGGTTGTCTGGACAGTGACAAGGTGAGAATTCAGGTTTTCTGGACAATTACAAGGTGAGAACTCAGGTTGACTTGATAGAGGGGGCAAGCTCATTGGCTGGGGTGGTTCTTCCCAGAAGCCCTTGCATTATGCCACGCCCATTCTCTGGGAGAATAAAAGAGAGGACTCTCAGAGAAAGAAGAAGACTCTCTGCATTACATCAGGCCTGACAGGGCTCTCTGCAGGAAGGGAAGTCACTTCTAAGGACAAGAGTTAACAGCAACTGCCTGGAGACAACGGTTCACTACAGGAAGAAGAATCTGTCTTAAAGATTTGAGTAGACAAAGCAGATCTCTTCCCAGAGAGCGATCCGGCAGCTTCTAGAGACGACAGCTCACTACAATTGGCGTCCACACGTGGGGCAAGGACTTTTGCTTATCCTGACAAGAGGAACTAGACCAGACCTTCGCAATTTGGTGCCCGAACAGGGACAGACACGGTCCTGATTCCAGTGGAAAAGCTTCCGATCTAGATCTCAGTCTCTCTGACCCAGAACCGTGAGTAACGAGGAAACTTTGTTAAAGATTAAGTGAGCATACTAATAGATAAATAAGGAACTTAACTTATTAAGGGCTAAACCAGGAATCTCTTATAGTGAAATGGGGCAAACACCTTCTGTTCAAGGAAAATGTTTGGAGAGCATCATCAAGGTTATGAAAAGCCAAGGATTGATTATAATTTTAGAGGAGATTACTGAACTTTTAAGAACTGTGAAGGTTATATGTCCTTCTTTTTCTCTGGAAAAAGAATTGGATCCAGATGAGTGGAAATTAGTAGGAGAGCAATTAGGTGAACACTACAATTGCCTTTGTGACATTTTGCCCTTTGGTTCCAGACCAAACTCAGTTTCCAAAGATACAATTCATACCTACAATTTAATCCAAATGGCTTTAAAAAATGTTATTCTAAAGGAAGAGATGAAGGAGCAAAATGGGGAGGTGTCAACTAAACTAGGTGAAAAGGATGAATCAGATAACAATGAAGTTAAGTACAATTCTGAGCAACAGGAGCACCTCCCATCTCCTCCCTCAATTAACCCTTCATGGGTGGAGCAAGAAGGAGGAGAGGAAGAGGCAGAAACACAAACAGAATTGCCTGTGAAGCAGCCTAAGCCTATGACAAGATTAGAAAAAGCATTGGTTAAAGCTAAGAGAGAAGGACAGGATATAAGTGATTTTATACATGCATATCCTGTGATTGAAAATACTGACTCTGTAGGTAAAAAAAGGAGAAGATATGCACCTTTAGATTTGAATAAAATTAAGGATTTGAAAAAAGGTTGTACCCTTTATGGGGCTACATCAGCTTATGTTAAAATGTTACTAGATGGTTTGTCTTATGAAGTCCTAACCCCGAATGATTGGAAATCCATAGCAAGGATATGCCTGGAACCTGGAGAAAATTTATTATGGCTTTCGGAATTTCATGAATTATGTAAAATTCAAGCCTGATGCAATTCAGAGTCTTTCTTCTTGAATCCTGGCTCTGAATCTCCTCCAGCTCTTATCCTTCTCCAGGCCGATCTGCTCTCTGCGCCCAGTGCTGTCTCTTTTTATCCTCCCAGAGAATGGGCGTGGGATAATGCAAGGGCTTCTGGGAAGAACCACCCCAGCCAATGAGCTTGCCCCCTCTATCAAGTCAACCTGAGTTCTCACCTTGTAATTGTCCAGAAAACCTGAATTCTCACTTTGTCACCATCCAGACAACCTCAGTTCTCACCTAGTAATCCCAACATCCAGGTAAGCCCATTATGGAAAATTCCTCTATAGAAGAGAGCTCTCCTTTACAAAAAATTTTTAGTGTACTGATTCTTCCCTCATCATTCCCTTAGAAGGAATGAACAGCTATCCACATTTTGAGTATCACTGAAAAACAATTAAAAAATAAGTGTTTGCTCATTGAATACCTGCTACATTCAAATTGGGGATGGGATTGCACAATAATGAGTAAAATTCATTTCCTATTTTTAAAAAGATTACAAGCTAGTGGGAATTTGTGGTCTTATAAAGTGTACCAGATTGGAGAGATAACATAAAGCAGTTGCACAATGAGCAAATATCTTGGCTTTTTTTTTTTTTTTTTTTTTGATTCCTCCAGAATTGATTTGTCCAGGAACATTATCACTGGGTTATGGTACTAATTCTTTTAATCACTAATTGTTTAACAACAATAATAAAGCTCCTACTATATTCCAGGCACTGTGCTTGGTGATTATATGTAGTTTGTCCTCCTTTTGTCCCCAAAACAAGTCTGGGAGGTAGTATTATCCCCATTTTACATATAAAGTGGCAAACAGATTAAATTATTTGATCAAGGTTGCATAGCTAATAAATATCTGAAGCCATATTTGAGCATAGATCTTTCTGACTCCAGGCTTGGCACTCTAACCATTGTACTACCTAGCTTCAATTGACATATTTCATTTGGACCTTAGTTTCCTCATCTATAAAATGATAAGGTTGTCCCAGATAAGTTCTAATGCCCTTTTCACCTCTAACATTCTAGGATTTCTTCTAGAGATAAATATCTTAATCTGATTTTTACTCCCAACTCAGCCTGGCTGCCAGAACCCTTCACTGAGAAATCCAGGTTTTGTTCTTAACAGCAACATAAAATGAGGGAAGCCTGTTGCTGGGGAACAAAGGGATGGTAAAGAATCCCAGACTGCAATGGGAAAGAGTAACTCTTGTGGAGGCATGCCCAGGAATTTCAAATGCCTTTGGGAAATCAGGAGAAAAAGAAAACACTTCAGGATATGCTAGACTGAGGAAGACATCACTGTTGAGGGAAGGAATTTTGTTTTCAGCTTTCAAAGAGGGTGCCCAAAACAATGGAGGCTAAGCACTTCATGGTTTCCTTTAGAAGGGGGAGGCAATACCAATTGCAGAATCTCTTTGTACTTTGAACTTTTCACCAGGAAATTCATTTTGCTGTGTGGGACAAAGGAAAGCCTCTGTGCATTAGGATAGGGAGGCTTGGGGGTTCCCATGGACTTAGAAGCAAGGTGCTCATTGGGCTCTTGTTATTGTGGAAAAGGAGATCTAAATAGGTTCCTTGTGGTCTTCTTACATGATTAGAGAAAATGAAATAAAGGCTCAATGGATTGTGCAGAGGACCTCAAAAACAATCATAAGTCCTCTTATTGTTGACTATTACTAACTTCCTGTCCAAGTAGGTAGCTATCTCACCTCAGGCCTCAGTTTCCTCTTACATAATATTGGGATATACCATCAGCTCAAGCCTTTAAGCTGGTGAAAGAAAACTGGTAAAAGATCTGAAGCATATTACTTAAGAGTAAAATGCTATTCATTAAAAACAAAACAAAACAAAAAAAAAAACTGACTAATTGGTCTTCTCTTCTTCTCCTTTGCATTTTGAATTCTGATTGGAGCTATATTCACTTCTTTTCCTCCACACTCATCTTTGCCATCTCTTTTTTCTCTCCCTTCACTTACCTTAACTTCTCTTGTTCTTATAGGAATATTTTACTAGTTGGTGAGGTCCTAGTAAAATTTCCTTAGGGGTCCAATATTTAAACTTACTTTGCTGCTGAAAAAGAAAATCTAGGATCAGTGAGGTGGAAGTAGAAAATAATATTTAACATCCAGTAAATGAAATTTGTTTTAATTTTGTCTCTAAAACTGTGGCAAGTCAAGGTTGGTACTTTATGTTTTTTCATTTCTTTAGCATTGATTTATTCAACAATTAAATGCCTGCCTAAGTGCCAGGCTCTTTGTTAGTTATTACACAGAATCCAAAGATATGTAAGATATAGTTTAAAGTTCAGTCCCTGTGTGGCAAGTGATCTATTTTTGTGAGAGAAAATCTTTTTCTGAGTGTCCATTGCTCTGCATATGAACATATGTGGTACATGAATGAATTATATTGTCTGAAAAGCAACATAGTATACCAGACTTTGATTAATGAAGGCCTGGGCCAAAATCTCACCCTGGACACTTACTGAATCATCCTTGATAAGTCTCTTAGCTTCTCATATTAGACTCACTTTTCTCAACTATTTAAAAAAGGGGGATCAATTAATTAGGTAATTAATAGCACCTATCTTAAGGGTTGTTGTTGAGATAGTGTAAGTAAAGTGTTCAGTAAATCTTAAAATATTTTATAAATGTGAGTTATTATTAATTGCTTGATTGTGCATAGAAATATGTCAAACTGTGTTTGTAACATGCCTTTCCTGTTACTGCTTTCAATTCCCCTCCCTACCTTAGACTCATGCCCTTTGGCTGGTTACCTTTGTGCTGCAATGTCCTACAAGGACTACAAGGAACCCTGAGGGACTAGCTCATCCTAAACCCTCCAGATCAAAAGAGGTTATGTATGTAAAATGCTTGGCAAAAATTAAAGAGATGTAAAAATTAGCTATCATCATCATCAAACATCTATTAAGTACTTTCTCGCCTTCAATGTTAGTCTGAGCATTACAGAAAATAATTCTAAACATATTGTTATTAATACATTATTATAATTATTATTTATAATATTGTATATGATAAATATATTAAAATAATAAATATATCAATAAATGTAAATAAAAATAATCTAAATGGATATCTTGTCCTCTTGGAGCTTAATGTCATAAATATTAGAGCAGGCAGTTGAAAAATGGGTAAATACATGTAGGAATTATCTGTCATTTCATCAACATGAAGACATATCTCTACTAATACACAGGATATGAACTTTGTTTATTTTTTTTGTTTGTTTGTTTTAGGAGCTAGCTAAGTTCTAGGAAATTTGTTGAGGCAAATAAAATTTAAGTGACTTGACCAGGGTAACAGCTAGTAAGTGTAAGATACAGGATTAAAACTTTGGTCTCCTTGACTATTCATAACACTATTAAACAAATAAACAAAAAAATAACCACTTAGCTTACCACAAAGAAATTTCTACTTGCCTCTTAAGGTAAGTGGTAACAAAAAGTGTAATGTAGAGAGTCAGAACTCTAAAGAAGTATACTTGAAACAAGATGTTAACTCAAAGGAATTGATGAGATAATGGTTATCTAGTTTACATATACTTAGTACTTAGCATGGTGATCTAATAGTTCTCTAGTTCACATATGCATAGTATGCTGTAATGATGTAATTGTAATAGAGTATATAAGGACGAACAAGCACTGGAAGAGAGACATTCCATCTCCCACCAACCAGGTGGCTCTCTTGCCTCCTGCATTCCTCCACTAAGAAGACCAAGGCCCATCTGAAGGTCCTCCAGAAAGCTAGCCTAGCCCCAGATGAAGGAGACAGACTATGAAGGAGATAATAAAGGCTTTAGACTTTATTCCTGACTATTCTTGTGTGATTATTCTGCTGAAACCAAGGCTGGTCCCTAGACTTCCAAAAAGCTAACCAGAACATTACAATGTGATAAAAGAAAAACAAAAAAGCACCATTTTAAAACAATGTAGTGACATGGAATCACAAATATTCTAGAAAGTTGAAAATTATTGTTCATATTGATAACTGACACATATATCACTTTAAGGTTTATAAAACATACATATATAATTATATACACACATATTTACATATATACATATATATGTATGTATATATATTTATTTCAATGATCCTCAAAATGAACTTGTGAAGTGTTTTACATTTATCACTATATTCATTTCACAGACAGGAAAATAGGTTAAGAAAGCCTAAGTGACTTACTCAAAAAGTCAAAAAGTCAAAACTCAAAAGTTTAAGTTAAACAGCTATTGAATGTCTGAGACAGGATTTGAACATATTTTCCTCTTAGTTCATCATTTTTTACCAAGCTTCTTAGAAAAAGTTTTGAAAGCTTTTTCCAGTTTTGAGATTTCAGAAATCAACAACTATTTCTAAAATAGTTCCTATTTATTTTAAATTATGCTAAGTGTTGGAGTGTAGCATGGGGCAAAGTAGAGAAAAGGTACAAGAGAAAGAACCATTTGCCAGAAAGGAATGGAAAGAGCTTGACAAACTGGTGAAAGAAGGGAAAGTTCTACATAGGATATATCCTGAGTCAGGTCTTGGTGTTAGTAATCATATAATAAGATGTGTCAAGATTCTTGGCAAGGGTGGAGCAGACTGGAAAGTGAGGTCATCTTTGACAATCTAATTATGAGCAGTGTAACAATATGATTTTTGACCCATGGTGCAAGAGGCTAAACTGAAGGACCCTAGGGAGAAGGGAGCATCGTGTTATAAGAAATGGAGATATGAGAGAAGTTTAAGGGTATAATTGAGGATTGGCTGGAAGGGAGAAATGAAGACAGGAACATATTAAGAAAGCCATTGAAATGATGCTAATGACAGTACCAAGGAACATTGTGGGGAATGAAGAGAAATGGGTAAATTTAGAAAGTTGTAAAAATCATAGAACCATCAAATATTAGTTTTAGAGGCCCTCCAAGATTATCTAGGCCAAAATATGCCTGAAATATCCAGTCTTCTCTTGAAAATTTCCTGTGGTGAGCCATTCATAATCTCTCAAAGGAATCTATACCACTTTTAGACAGCTCCAAATGCTAGGAGCTTTAGCTTGTTATCAGGTTTAATTTAGCCTTTCTACAAAATATTTTGTTTCTGGTTATTTCCTCTGGGGAAAATAAAAATGAGTCTTATTGTCTTCCATATGAAAGTCCTTTATATATTTGAATATAGCTTTCTTGTCCTTCATAAATCTTCTCCTTTTAAAGCAAATTATGTAATGTAGAATTCAGTTAAAGGAATGAGGGAAACACATCTAGTTACTTTAACTTAACCCTACTTCATATAGTCTCCAGTTCCTTCACATTTTTCTTTCACCTTCAGAAAAGAATTGATTTTGAGAAAAAGAAAAATAGCCACACTTGGAAGTTTGCCAGATTAGTGGAGTAAAGTATGATGGTCATAATAGTGGATATTTACATAGGCCTTTAAGGTTTACAAAGTACTTTATATACATTATATAATTTGGATCTCACACATAACCTTGGGAGTAGACAGAATAGGCATTATTTTCCTACCTTTTACATGAGACTAAAAGAGGTTAATGGCCTTGCCTTTGTCACATAGCTAAGTATGTGTCAATGGCAATATCTAAATTCAGGTCTTTAAATACACCACTAAAAGCACATCAGCTTTTAAGAAACTGTAAATTCCTCTTTGGCTTCTAATTGCTCATTTTATGAGGAAGAAAGTACAGGACAAAAGTTACAAATTAAATAAGCAACTCTGTTCCCACTCCCTTGGTTATAGGGATTTGAGCTGGCAATAAAATACCAATTTGAGGAATCATGTAGGCAGAATTATGTGCTAGACTGGCCTGAGAAGGGGAGAGGGGAAAAATCAGAAGTTAACTGATAAACTAATATAATATATAATAAAGGAACTTTTGGAAATAATAATAACAACTCACATAGTAATAATGGCTACCATTTTTATTGCTGTGTTCAACAAGACATTTTAGATATGCTATTTTATTTATTTTTAATTTATTATTTTATTCTCACAATAATATTGTAAGATTTTATTATCTGCATTTTGCTACCAAAGAAATTGAAGCTGACAGATATTTTAGAACTTGCCACAGTACAGAGCCAGTAAGTGTGTGAGGCAGGATCCAAACTCAAGTATTCCTAACTCTAAGCTCCTCACTCTATCCATTATGCCAGTGTTGTCAACTCAAAAAGAAACAAGGGCTACTCAACCACATATAAGAATCCCTGCCAGGCACATTTTGATTTAGAAAAAACAAAAGATAGTGTGACCATAGTGATGGCTTTTTATTCACCAGGCTCCAGCCACAGGAACAATAAAGATCAGTAAGAGATGAATATTTCCACAGACAGTGGCCCAGTCTGATTGTTTTCTTTCTACTACTTTTCAACAAATCCACTAACAACAGAGAAACTATTCCTGGGACAAGCATGGAGGTGGAGTATGCCCAAAGACCATATGGTAGTGAGAAAATGGTAGGGAGATACTAGATATAGAAACTCTCCTGAAAGCAAATGTCCAAGAATGTATGGAAGAAGAAATGATAATGTCAACCACAATGTTTTATTATATTTTTATTTATTTTGTTTAATATTTTCCAATTATGTTTTTTTTTTTTGGCAAAGCAATTGACGTTAAGTGACTTGTTCAGGGTTATACAGCTAGTAAGCATTAAGTGTGTGAGAACAGATTTGAACTCAGGTCCTTTTGATTTCAGGGCCAGTGCTCTATCCACTGTTCCATCTAGCTGTCCCCATCCCCCACTTACATTTTGATCTGATTTGAGCCATATTCATGAGTGTTGTGGGCTTAATATTTGGCATCTCTACATTACACCTTCCAGACATAGATAGTACCAATATTATTTTCCCATTTTCTATATGAGGAAAATAAGATTCAGAGGAATAAAGTAACTTATGGCAGAAGGAAGACTTGCCATAGGCTTCTTAGGGAGTGGGTGTTGTACAGTAGAAAAAGATCAGCCTGGAATCAGTGGGTCTTAGTTCAAGTTCTGGCTTTCCTATTTCCTATTCATGCAACCATAGAAGATTACAATTACCCTGAGCTCCAGTTAGATCAACTGTATTGACTTTTGGGAAGATTGGGTCTCCTAAGATCCCTTTCAATTTCATGAGCTATTTCTGGGACATGCTTGGAGATAGAGGATGCCCAAAGGCCATATAGTGGTGAGAAAAATGGTGGGGAGGTGATCATAAAAATATTGAACAAACTAGATATGGAAACTCTCCCAGAAGCAAAGGTCATATAATATATGGAAGAAGAAATGGTGAATAAGGTCAAAAACTACAGGGATACTAAAGATCAAGATGGAGAAATATCTGTGAAAAGAGTTCTGAGTAATAGTTGCACACCTGCTTCTCTGCTGTTAATGGATTTGTTGAAAAGTAGAAGAAAGGGAACAATTGAACTGGGCCACTGTCTGTGGAAATATTCCTCTCTCACTGATCCTTATTGTCCCTGTGGATGGGGCTTGGTGAATAATAAGCCGTCACCATGGACAGCAGCCTTTCCCAGCCCTGACACTTGCAGACGGATGGGCTGAGCTGCAAATGCCTGTAAAATGAGACAATGAGGCTGGGTTTGATTTCTTTTGATACCACCTTTACCTATTCTGCATCTGACTTATTTACAATCCTAATGCACAAAGGCTTTGTCCCAGAGTCTGTAATAAAGCTGAGCCTATTGTTCTCCTTCATTTCTGCCTTACAGTGCTTCCCTGACCCCTTGGGAACCATATTAAATTATTCTCTAGAGATACTTACACATAAAATTAGAAGTTCTCCATATGTGTGTGTGTGTGTGTGTGTGTGTGTGTGTGTGTGTGTGTGTGTGTGTGTAAGTAATTTTTATCAAAACAAAAAAAAACTGATTTGTGACTACAAATTATTTGTTGCCTAACTATAAATCTGAGTGCTGGGTATTTTGGATTTTGCAATACATGACACTCAATATTATGTTATTTATTATTTATGCAGGACTAAGAGTGTATTCTGGGGAGTACAATATGTAAAATATGCAAAACCTGTCTTAGGAAAAAGTAACATTGCCACCTATATATTTATTTTTAATCTAGTAGATATTAAATTTGGAAAATCTTATTTCTCCTTATATTATGCAAGCAAGATACTTAGTATCCAGGATTAGTCTAGGTAGTTAATTCATTTCTTGAAAATAATTGATATTTGCCCATAATCTTCATTTCCCATAAACTACTTTGATTTCCTCTTATGACAGGAACAGTCTCTTTTGTGAAAAAATTGCCACAAATAAGAAAATACATTTTGCAGAGCTTTATTTTTCGAGTCAGTCAAATCTTGTGATGCTGGCTGTTTTCTGACTGATTCATTGTGTATTCCTTTACATATAATAAAGACTCAATATATATTTTAGGGGGGGAAAGATTGTTCACATTTATATAGTACTTCAAACATGTGAAATGCTTCCATCACAACAACCCTTCACAGTAAAGAAGGCCAAGGTTCCTATCCTTTTACAGATGAAAAAATTGAGTATCATTAAATTTAAGTGACTTAATAAAGGTAACAAAGCCAGCAAAAGCCACATCTGGGTTTCTACCACTTAACTTAGTGCTTTTTCCTGTTTGAAGTTTTGAATTAGGATTGATGGATATCAAAACTATAGGAATCTTTCCAACTGAAAATGAACATATTATATGTGTGAGCCCTCAAATGGAGTGACATGAACATGTAACTTTTTGTCACAGTATGGTGTATGACTTTGAATCGAGTGCTCTTGTTCTGTCTTTGACTGATTTAGCAAATATGGCCACAAGCAAGTCATGTAACTTCTGGATTTCCTTCTCAGCAAAATGAGAATGTTGGAATACATAAACTCCAAAGTCTATTATAACATTAAAATTATTTGATCCCGTGAGTAGGGACTTGTTCCTTTGTATCTGGCAGAATCAGAATGGTTATGTATTTAAATGTATGTGTGTGTAAGTGCAATGTGCATGCATGCATTTATGAACACACGTATGCACGTGTTTAAGGATTTTCTTGTATGTTAGGAAGAAGGGAATACATTTCATTGAAGATGCTTTTCTTTATTCTCTGTGTAATCACATCAGCATAGGGTAGTTCATCTTTGCTCCATCTACACTTCTTTACCTTCCACATGGTAGAAAAAATAGAGTTGTTTAAGCATATTCCTTTAATAAAAACTGCTTTCCACTTAACAAGAATTGGTTTCCCCCTACACTGAAAAATACAACTCTTGCAACAAATATACATGGCCAAACAAAACAAATTTCCACACTGATGCAGTCCAAAAAATGCTCTCACTTGGGAGGTATGTAGGATTCTTCACCACTGGATCAGGAATCATGATTGGTTACTTCATCGATCAGATTTCTTATGTCTTTTGAAGCTGGTTTTTTTTTTTTTTTACAATGTATAAATCATTCTCCCAGTTTTACTCACTCCATTCATCATCAGTTCATTAAAGTTTCCCAGGTTTCTCTGAAACCTTTATTTCTTATAGCAGAGTTAGTACTCAATTGTATAAATGTGACACAATTTGGCTAGCCAGTCTCCAATCTATGTGCCAGAGAGATGAAGCATAAAAATGAATTTAAAATCAAAATACTTAAGAGTCAAGTTTTGGCTTGCTATCTGTGTTACTGTTGCTATCTGTGTGACTGTGGTTAAGTAGGTTGGTTTCTCTGGTTCTTGGTTTCTTAAAAGTTTTTTTTTTTTAATTAATGTTCTTTTTACCTTATCATAATAATTTTTAGATAAAGCCCTCCTTCTACCCTCATTTGATTGCATTCTCTCTTATAACAAGTAAAAACATCTTAGCTACTATTGATACACTCATTCTATGAAACATTTTGGTTTTATAGACTCCTGACACTGCACAGAAGAGGGAGGCAAATTTTATTGTCCTATTTCTTGGAATACAGTTGTTTATCTTTGCTTTTTTCAGATATGCAGAGAGGCAACGGTAGGTTGTTTTGAAAGACTGCAAGAAAGCTTCAGTATTTTGGAGAGGTGGAGTAAGCCATCAGAGTTAAGTGACTTGCCCATGGTCACATGAATAAGTGTCAAATTTGAACTCAGGCCTTAATGATTCCAGGGCCAGTACTCTATAGGACACACAGTTTAAGGTGTCCAATAGGCAGTGGGAGATATCAAAATAGAGATCAGAAAAGAAATATGAACTGGATAAGTAGATTTGAAAGCCATCTGAATAAGGCCATTTACTTCAGAAAAAGGAGAATAAATAAAACATTTCACCTTGATTTTGTTGTCCCATTAACTGCCACAATCATGATGAATGATTCCCTAGATTGAGTCGAAAGAATTGGCATTGAATCTTGATTATGTCATATAACCAGTCATAGAACTTTAGTCAAGTCACTTACATTTCTAGACCTGGGATCTAGATCTGTGAACAAAAATCATTCCATTTATTCTAATCACTGGGTGCCCTTTACTTTCCCAATCACCTCCTTCCTATTAAAAGAACCAAAAATGCTAGGTAGTAGGAAGACCTGCTACCACCAAGGATGTTCTTTCCTCACTGCCATTCTCTCAGAACTTCTTCTTAGCAAGAATAACCAGGTTGCAGGAATATCTGTTATCATAGAGGATTGCTACCCCAGAAGCTTGACAACTCATACAAGGTAAGGTGGAAATCATGGATTTTCTTCCCTCTTGTGAGAGATAGAGACCACCAGGCTTTATTGTTTGCTCTGTCACTGCTTCCTATAGTTCTATAACACTTACCATCTGTTCTACAGGTCACCTCTCACCAATCCCCCCTCCCCCCAAAAAAAAACCAACCTAGAAATGCTAGAGAGTGAGAAGACTTGCTACTACTAAGGGTGTCTTCTCCTCATTGGCTCCCCCCCCAACTTTTCCAGAATGGCCAGGTGTAAGGAATACCTGCCTCAAAAAAGGATATCCTACACTAACAGCATGACTACTCACACAGGATGAGATGAAACTCACAAGGTTTATTCCTTCCTGTGAGATGGGGAACAACCAGACCGTACCATTTTCCCTAGCACTACAAGAAACTTTTGATTCCTGTAGTCTTCTAATCTTTCCCACCTGTCCTACAATCACACAGTAATATATCATTTGATCTACTTGGGTAACCTTAAAGACTCCTGGGCCTTGTCATCTATCCTATGATTGGCTCTCTTTTGTATATTGTCTTCCCCAGTTAGAACATGGGCTCCTTGAAAGTACAAACTGCCATGATATTTCTATTTGTGCTCCCAATATTGATTACAGTACTTGACATATAGTGCTTAATGAATTTTTTTCAATCCTTTCATTGAGTCACATACTACAAACCTCATGGGACTGCTGTGATGAAATTACTCTTAATTCTAAAGCATGGTTTTAAAAATTCATTAATGATGAGTTGTTCTTATTTCTAATGAAGGGAAAAACAGGGTGTTAAATTTGAGTCACAGAATTTCATTGATGAGCAAATCATGTTGAACTCACCTGTCAACACTGCATCTTTTCCCTTTTATTCTTTTGTTTTTTTAGCTGCAGGGCTGTTCCCCATTAATCAATTTCTTCCCACTCCTGCTGGTTACCTCCTATTGTGTGGCAATCAACTGAAATGAGGTGATGAATGCTGCATCTTTTTTTATTAAATAACTAAGCATATTCAGATCATAAAAATGATGCACTACCAATGGGAAGTTACTTCATCATCCAAACACACTAAAGAAGTCCTATACTTGGGAGGGAGAATACCAAAGTTCTGGCTTATCAGAAAACATGAGTTCAGGATTTGACTCTTGCTAACAGTGTGATCTTGGATAAATCATTTGGTCTCTCTTTTATTCTCAGTTTCTTACCTATAAAATGAGGAAGTTGAACCAGATGTCCTCTCACATTCCTTACTCTGGTATTCTGAAGTTGTGCTAACATTTTCTCATTTATATTAAGAGGCCTGTGATTAAGTAAATACCTGTGGAGATCAGTTGTTCTCCTCCCTTTTTTAGTGTTGACATTAGGATAGGACTGAGGAAATATTAGTCAGGAAACTCTATGTGTGTATTATGTGTGTGTGTGAATATACATGTGTGTGTGTGTGTGTGTGTGTGTGTGTGTGTGTGTGTGTGTGTGTGTGTGTGTGTGTGAATAAGCTCTTTAAGGCCAGGGGTCATGTTTTATACTACCACATAGTATCCCCCTAATGCTATGCACAACATCTCAGCCAAAGATCCATATTTGCTGAATGGATGAATGAGAGCAATGAATGAGAGAAAGTGAAAGAAGAATAGGTGAGGTATAGTTTGACAATTATATAAATAAACAGAATAATTTTTCATGGTTGTCAAAACATCAATTGTCCTATATAATAATTAATAAATAAACCCATCCTATAACATTTGCATATACAATGTCCACACACTTTCAAGGAGAAGACCTACAATGGGCATTTTTGAATTCACAAATGATTTGGAATTGGAAGGATGATCTAGAATTTTTCTCTCCAATGAAAGAATTTTGTGAAATAACAAAATCTAGATTAAGGGAAATCTGTTTTTCCTCCTCAGTCTAACTTAAAATTTGATTATCTATATTTATACCTTTATTAGTTATGCCCCAGGATCATGTAGACTGAACAATCTCTTTCTGGATAAGCAAATAAACCCAGAATCTGAAGTAAGGTTGTCTGAATCTACTTATCTTGTTTTATTTGAACCCTTGGCCAAGGAAGACAGGAACAGTTTTGTGTGCCTGTTTGCTTGGGGAGGGATTGATTAATTATGTGCTTCTGGGAAAGAAAAATCTCACCACAATCTGGATCCTCCCTCTCTTAGATTCCAATGGGCCTTTTCTAGACATTTCTGTTAGATTTGTTGTGAATAGCTTGTATGTAAACAAGTATACTAATGCCATCTAATTGTTGAGGAAGATGGGAGTCTGGGATTTTGGGGTTTTCTCAAGTACTGTTACTATGTATTATTACAGCTCACTTTTTAATCTTCTTTGGCTGAAGTTTAGATCCCTCTGACATTGACAACAAGCCTAAGGAAGGTATATATTCACAGCATTACTCCTGATCTGGAGAGACATTTTAATGTTGCAATCCTTTCTATCCTTTATCTTCTCCTCTTTTAATATGATGGAAAATGATGAAAGCATTTGTCTCCTAGTGGAAGTATCTCCTTTGCCCAATGACTTCAATTCTGTATTAGTTGTATTAAGCCCTTTAAGAAATCCTTTCACATGGGTCCTGTTTGATGACTCTCTGGAAATCCTCTGGAAGTTTAGTCTTCTTCCCATTTGCCCACTTCCTAATATCTTGCCCCTTTGGCATCTTATTGTGCATCTGTTCTTAAGTGTGATAACTTTCTGGAGGAAATGGCCATTACACTCAACCACCGCCCCCCCCCCCCCACAACCCCTCCTCTGTGGGAACTTACATCTTTCTCTCTAATTAATGGATTTTTCTTTCTTTCTTTCTTTCTTTTCTTTTCTTTTTTTCTTTTTTTTTTTTTTTTTTGTTCAAAGCCATCTGCCTATTTCTTGGGGTGGGGGATAGCACATGATTAATGGGCTGTTGATGTTCTCTATATCCCACATACCTTACTGTATATCCAAAGCTCTGTTGGCTTTGAAACAGACTTTTTTTTTTTTTTTTAAAGAGGGGTAGAAACTTCGAATTAATATTAGCATTGCACTTCATGTGATCTTAGGTTTGCAGCTTCTAAACAATCTCTCTTTAATAATGTGGCTCATTAATGCATGCTTATCTGGAGTAGAGATTCTGTAGAAGCCAAACTGACATACATTTTAATAAAGTAAGTCAGTTTTATCACGGTACCATCCCCTACTTTGGCCTCTTAATTAGGGATGCTTTTGCTTCAGCCTGTTATCTCTTGGGATTGGACAATCTGGCAGGCCAGTATCTGAGCCTTGCCATGCAATCACTGGGTTGAGGCACAGTAAAAAACAAAAACCAAAAACAAATACCAATTGAACATAGTTATTACATAGGGATGATTGGATCTTTTCCAGGTTAGCAGAAAAGCCCTTCTATCAGGGATTCCCATTCAATACACCATTTAAAAATAAATCTTTCAGAATATTTTTTCCTGTGCTTTTTATTAATGTTAGACTATTCTCTTTTTCTTGAAAATTATTCTTATTTTCTTGACCACATGGACCTATTCATACACATCTAGGGAAAAAACTCCATTTGGGTAAGAAGATATTCCCTAAGCCAACATCCTATGAAAATTATCAGTAGAAGAGCATCCATTTCTCCATCATAAACCATTAATTAAGCACCTGCTTATCACCAAGCAAATGCAAAGATAATTGAGAGTTGGCCCCATCCTCATGGTGTTTCCAATCTAATTGAGGGTGGGGTGGATATGACAAATACATATACATACAATGCCATACAATAATAATAAGGAAGAAGAGAATATAATAAGAACATACAGGGGTATAAAGTGCTCTATGAGATCAAAGGAAGTATCTTTATGCTTAACTCAGGACTAAGCCTTTGAAACAGTGACTCTCTCCATCTTTAAAGGACATATATGAAGTATCTTCCACCAAGAACATCTTTGAATCCAGTGGGACATTTTCTATATTGGGAGATTCTTTGGGTGGTTTTTCTCTCAGTACTGCTCTACTTAGTTTCTCTCCTCCTGAATGGAAACAAGAAAACACTGAATTAGCCCCAGGGGCCATTAGACTATTTGAATTCCTAACTCCTAAAAGGAAGGATATTTTTCCCCTTCTGTTTTGCCTAGACATATTATGAAAATCACAGACTCAACTAGTTCCCTTTGAAGAGTAGTTCTCAGCTGGCTTTGGACACCTATAATATTTTGAAGTGGCACTTGGAAGAAGAAAAGGGACCCTAGTTCTCCAAATGATTTCTGTGAAGTCAGCTGCTCCTTCTGAGAAGCTCAAAGGACTATTTCTATCTTTCTAGAAGTGCCACACCAATCTCTTCCTGGCCCCTCTTGTATACTTTCTTCCTCTGCCTCTGCCTCCACCTCTACCTCCACCTCTTTCTCTGTCTTTGTCTCTGTTTCTGCCTCAGTCTTGGACTCTCTGTTTCTCTTTCTCTCTTCCTCTCTCTACCCATGTGTAGTCTTGGGTAGTGCTGATTAAAATGAGATTTTTGGAGCCTAGAGCAATGTATAAGTATTTTGAGGGACAGGGAGGGGATAAGTAAGTAATGGTCTAGATTTAATATATTTCCTCGCAGAGATCTCTATCCTACTTTTAAGCTGACCAAAACAGGAGAATAATTACATTAAGTAAAATAAAATATATACTTATTTAGTACCTTCTATATTGTGCCACACTGGAGAGACAAAGATGAAAAAATGAAACAGTCCCTGCTTTCAAAGAGCTTACCATTCAATGGAAATGAAACATATTCATAGAATATGGTTAAATTAGAATACCATGAAGAAAGAAAAAGGGAAAGACCACTTTCTGTTGCAGGTAATAATGGAAAGTATGAGGGATTTGGAGGCAGAAAGTCTTCATTTGAATTCCAGCTTTGCTACTCAATGTCTAGATAAGTTTGAGCAAGTCATATAATACCTTAGAAACTGAGGCCTAAAATGTAGAGGTTAGACTATATTGGTATAGTATTACCTAGTTGCATAGTTGACCTCAAAAAGCCTTTCTTGCTTTAAATTTATGATCTTATTATGAGAAAATATGTCTCAAGGAGGTAGCATTCAAGTTGGCACTTGAAAAAAATGAAGGGACTTGTGAGGGTGGAGTCAAGATAGTGAGTAAAGTGAGGAAACTGCTCAAACTCTCAAAGTTTCCCTCAAAAATGACATGAAACCAAGCCTCTGAATAGAGTCTAATCGAATGAAACTACTATCCAGTTCAAGATAGATAGAAAAAACTTTAAGAAAGGTCAGTCTCACTGAGGTAAAAAGGATATTCAGCCCAGCTCAGATAGACTGTGGGAAATCAGTGAGAGGGGGTTTTAATCACAGCAAATAAGCAACTAAGGTCCTCAGTCCTTGGTCAGTAGAGAAGCAAATCAGTGGAGCAGCTTCCAGTCTCAGCTCAAAAGGCAAACTCTGTGAAGCCAAGCTGTTTCCTGAAAAAAGCAGGCAAAAGCTACAATCTGTAAATACAAGGAACCCCAATGCTCAAAGCCAAGGCTCAGAAAGGAACAAGAACTGCCATCTTTACCCCAGGAGCAGAGCTGTACCTTAAAAGTAAAAAAGAGGCAATACCAAAAGAAAAGGAAAAAAATGATCAAGAAACAAAAAAGAACCTTGACTTTATCTGGAAAGCTATTATCATAACAGGAAACACCAAAACACAAACTCAGACAGGTACAGAATGTCCACAGAGGAAATCTCAAAGAGTGATATAAATTGGTCTCAAGCCTAAATAGGTTTTTGGAAGTACTCATAAAAGACTTTAAAAGGCAAATAAGAGAGGTAAAAGAAAAAAAATGAAAAAAGAAATGAGAAGTATGCATGAGAGAGTCAATGCTTGGAGAAGGAAAGGAAAAAAATGTCTGAAGAAAACAATTCCTTAAACAGTAGAATTAACCATATGTGAAAAGATATACAAAAGCTAACTGAAGAAAATCACACATTAAAACTAGAATAGGGCAAATGGAAGCTAATGACTATGACACAGCAAGAATCTGCCAAACTAAAAAGAGTTTAAAAAAGTGGAAGAAAATTTGAAATACCTAATTGGAAAAAAACTCTGACGTGGAAAATAGATCCAGAAGAGACAGTTTAAAAAAATATTGGCCTACCTAAAGAACTTGACCAAAAAAAGAGCCGGGATAGCATTCTATAAGAGATCACTAAGGAAAATTGCCTGATATTCTAGACACAGAGGGGAAATACTGATTGAAAGAATCCATTGATCACCTTCAGAAAGAAATCCCACAAGGAAAATTTCAAGGAATATTGTTGTCAAACTCCAAAGTTACAATCTCTTTTTTTTTTTTTAATATTTTTATTATATATTTTTTTATAATATTATCCCTTGTATTCATTTTTCCAAATTATCCCCCCCTCCCTTTACTCCCTCCCCCCTGATGACAGGCAATCCCATACATTTTACTTGTGTTACAATATAACCTAGATACAATACATGTGTGTAAATACCATTTTCTTGTTGCACAATAAGCATTAGATTCCGAAGGTACATGTAACCTGGGCAGACAGATATTAGTGCTAACAATTTACATTCATTTCCCAGTGTTCCTTCTCTGGGTGTAGCTTCCTCTGTCCATCATTGATCAACTGGAAGTGAGTTGGATCTTCTTTATGTTGAAGATTTCCACTTCCATCAGAATACATCCTCATACAGTATTGTTGTTGAAGTGTACAGTGATCTTCTGGTTCTGCTCATTTCACTCAGCAACAGTTGATGTAAGTCTCTCCAAGCCTCTCTGTATTCCTCCTGCCGGTCATTTCTTACAGAGCAATAATATTCCATAACCTTCATATACCATAATTTACCCAACCATTCTCCAACTGATGGACATCCATTCATCTTCCAGTTTCTAGCTACAACAAAAAGAGCTGCCACAAACATTTGGGCACATATATGTCTCTTTCCGCTCTTTAGTATTTCTTTGGGATATAAGCCCAGTAGTAGCACTGCTGGGTCAAAGGGTATGCACAGTTTGATAACTTTTTGGGCATAGTTCCAAATTATTCTCTAGAATGGCTGGATTCTTTCACAACTCCACCAGCAATGTATTAGTGTCCCAGTTTTCCCACATCCTCTCCAACATTCATCATTATTTGTTCCTGTCATCTTAGCCAATCTGACAGGTGTGTGGTGGTATCTCAGAGTTGTCTTAATTTGCATTTCTCTGATCAGTAGTGATTTGGAACACTCTTTCATGTGAGTGGATATAGTTTCAATTTCTTCATCTGAGAATTGTCTGTTCATATCCTTTGACCATTTATCAATTGGAGAATGGTTTGATTTCTTATAAATTAGGGTCAGTTCTCTATATATTTTGGAAATGAGACCTTTGTCAGAACCTTTCCTTTTAAAAATATTTTCCCAATTTGTTACTTCCCTTCTAATCTTGTTTGCATTAGTATTGTTTGTACAGAAACTTTTTAGTTTGATGTAATCGAAATCTTCTATTTTGTGATCAATAATGATCTCTAGTTCTCCTCTGGTCATAAATTCCTTCCTCCTCCACAGGTCTGAGAGGTAGACTATCCTCTGTTCCTCTAATCTATTTATTATCTCCCTCTTTATGCCTAAATCATGGACCCATTTTGATCTTATCTTGGTATATGGTGTTAAGTGTGGATCCATATCTAATTTCTGCCATATTAATTTCCAGTTTTCCCAACAGTTTTTTCCAAATAATGAATTTTTATCCCTAATGTTGGTATCTTTGGGTTTGTCAAAGATTAGATTGCTATAGATGTACCCTTTTTTGTCCTTTGTATCTAATCTGTTCCACTGATCTACCGGTCTATTTCTTAGCCAATACCAAATGGTTTTGGTGACTGCTGCTATATAATATAGCTTTAGATCAGGTACACTTAGACCACCTTCCTCTGAGTTTTTTTTCATTAGATCCCTTGCAATTCTCGACCTTTTATTCTTCCATATGAATTTTGTTGTTATTTTTTCCTAGGTCATTGAAATAGTTTCTTGGGAGTCTGATTGGTATAGCACTAAATAAATAGATTAGTTTGGGGAGTATTGTCATCTTTATTATATTCGCTCGGCCTATCCAAGAGCACTGAATGTCTTTCCAATTATTTAAATCTGACTTTATTTTTGTGGCAAGTGTTTTGTAATTTTTCTCATATAATTCCTGACTTTTCTTTGGTAGATGGATTCCCAAATACTTTATACTCTCAACATTTGTTTGGAATGGAATTTCTCTTTGTATCTCTTGCTGTTGCATTTTGTTAGTGATATATAAAAATGCTGAGGATTTATGTGGATTTATTTTGTATCCTGCCACTTTGCTGAAATTTTGAATTATTTCTAGTAGCTTTTTAGCAGAGTCTTTGGGGTTATCTAAGTATACCATCATGTCATCCAAAGTTACAATCTCAAAGAAAAAGTAGTGCAAGCTGTCAGACAAAAACAATTCAAATTTCAAGGAGCAACTGTTAAAATTACTCAGGATCTAGCCTCTTCTACAATAAAGGATCAGAGGGCCTGGAATACCATATTCCAGAAGACCAAGGACTTAGGGTTCCAACCAAGAATTAACTTCGCAGCAAAATTCAGCATCACCTTCCAGGGAAGGTAATGGAGCTTCAATGAAGTAAGAGACTTTCAATCATTTCTATTGAAAAACAACTTAGCAGAAAATTTAATCTGCAATCACAGGTTTCAAGAGAAGGATAAAAAATTAAACATAGAGAAAATATATATTATTTAAAGGTTAAACTGTTTACATCCCTAGATGGGAAAATTATATCTGTAATTCTTGAGAACTATATCTGTAACTGGGGCAGATAGAGGGAAGGCATCACAAGGACTGAATGGATTCAGATGTGATGACATCAAGAAAAAGACATTAAGAAGTGGAAAGAGGTCTGTACTGGAAAAACAGGAAAGGGGAGGTAAATGTGAAAATTCACATGAAGAGGTACAAAAGACCTATTACAATCAAGGGAGAAAATGGAGGGGAATAAGAATTGAAACTTGATCTCACCAGTTTGGTGAATAAATTAATTAATAAATTAAAATAGTTTGAGAGAATAAATTAATCATTCTGTTGGGCATAGAAATTTATCTAGCTCTATAAAGAAGGGAAGGCTGAAACACTAGGGGAAAAGGTAAGACAAAGAGGTAAGGGTTGATAGAAGATGAGGTAATGGGTGGAGTGGGTTTAAAAAACATTACTAAGAGAATGAGGGAAGGGTGATAGGAGATAAAATAGTGGGTGGGGTGGGTAAAAAACTCAAGTAAGAAAAGGGGGAGAGATAATAGGAAATAAGGTAGTGAGTGGAATAAAAAAAACAACATAGGACTGAGGACAGTGTGGAAAGAGAGAATAAAGTACATATGGGGGGGGGGAGAAAATAAGATGGAGGGAAATATAGAACTGGTAATTATAACTGTGAATGTGAATGGGATGAACTCTCCCATAAGATGGAAGTGAATAGCAGAATGGATTAAAAAACAGGATCCTACAATCTGTTATTTACAAGAAACACATTTGACACAAAGAGACACATACAGAGTAAAAATAAAAGGCTGGAACAGAATTTATTATGCTTCAGATGAAATAAAGAAAAGCAGGGGTAGCAATTCTAATCTCAGATAAAGCAAAAGCAAAAATAGATCTTATTAAAAGAGATAGAGAAGGAAAGAACATTTTAATAAAAGGTACCATAAATATTGAAGTGATAATAATGTGTATTCACCAAGTGATAGAACAGGCAAATTCCTAGAGAAGATTTTAAGCTAGTTAAAGGAAGAAATAGACAGCAAAACTCTTCTAGTGGGAGATCTAACCTTTTCCTCTTAGAATTAAATAAATCTAACCACAAAATAAACAAGAAAGAAACTAGGGAGATTAAAAGGATCCTAGAAAACCTAGATATGATAGATTTCTGGAGAAAATTGAATAGGGACAGAAAGGAATACACAATGGTACATGGTATCTATACAAAAATTGGTGATATATTAGAGCATTAAAATATCACAAATGCAGAAAGGCAGAAACAATAAATGCTTCTTTTTCAGACCACAATGTAATAAAAATCACATTCAACAAAGGGCTAGAGAAAGATAGACTAAAAACCAATTGGAACTTAAATAATCTAATTATAAAGAATGAGTGGGTCAAATCACAGAAACAATCCATAATTTCATCCAAGAAAATGACAATAATGCAACAACATACCAAAACCTATGAGATGCAGCAAAAGCAGTCCTTAGGGGAAATTTTATATCTCTAAATAAATCTAATAAATCTAAATATCTCTAATAAATAGAGAAAGAGGAAACCAATGAATTAGGCATGCAACTAAAAAAGCTAAAAAAAAAAGAGCAAATTAAAAACCCCCAATTAAATACCAAATTAAAAATTCTGAAACTCAAAGGAGAGATTAATAAAATAGAAACTAAGAAAATTATTGAACTAACAAATAAAATGAAGAGTTGCTTTTATGAGAAAACCAAGAAAATAAATAAATCTTTGGTTAACTTAATCAGAAAAAGAAAAGAAAAAAATACAAATCACTAGCATCAAAAATGAAAAGGGTGAATTTATCACCAATGAAAAAGAAATTAAAGCAGTAATTAGGAGCTATTTTATTCAACTGTATGGCAGCAAGTCTGACAACTTAACTGAAATGAATGAATATTTATAAAAATATAAATTATCCATATTAACAGAAGAGGAAATAAATTACTTAAACAGTCCCATTTTGGAAAAAGAAATTGAAACAGTTATTTTAAAAAAATTTTTTTTATAATATTATCCCTTGTATTCATTTTTCCAAATTATCCCCCCCCTCCCTCCACTCCCTCCCCCTAATAACAGGCAATCCCATACATTTTACATGTGTTACAATATAACCTAGATACAATACCTGTGTGTAAATACCATTTTCTTGTTGCACAATAAGCATTAGATTCCGAAGGTACATGTAACCTGGGCAGACAGATATTAGTGCTAACAATTTACATTCACTTCCCAGTGTTCCTTCTCAGGGTGTAGCTACCTCTGTCCATCATTGATCAACTGGAAATGAGTTGGATCTTCTTTATGTTGAAGATTTCCACTTCCATCAGAATACATCCTCATACAGTATTGTTGTTGAAGTGTACAGTGATCTTCTGGTTCTGCTCATTTCACTCAGCATCAGTTGATGTAAGTCTCTCCAAGCCTCTCTGTATTCCTCCTGCTGGTCATTTCTTACAGAGCAATAATATTCCATAACCTTCATATACCATAATTTACCCAACCATTCTCCAACTGATGGACATCCATTCATCTTCCAGTTTCTAGCTACAACAAAAAGAGCTGCCACAAACATTTGGGCACATACAGGTCCCATTCCGCTCTTTAGTATTTCTTTGGGATATAAGCCCAATAGCCCAATTTGACCCAATGCTGGGTCAAAGAGTATGCACAGTTTGATAACTTTTTGGGCATAGTTCCAAATTGCTCTCCAGAATGTCTGGATTCTTTCACAACTCCACCAGCAATGTATTAGTGTCCCAGTTTTCCCACATCCCCTCCAACATTCAATATTATTTGTTCCTGTCATCTTAGCCAATCTGACAGGTGTGTAGTGGTATCTCAGAGTTGTCTTAATTTGCATTTCTCTGATCAGTAGTGATTTGGAACACTCTTTCATATGAGTGGATATAGTTTCAATTTCATCACCTGAGAATTGTCTGTTCATATCCTTTGACCATTTATCAGTTGGAGAATGGTTTGGTTTCTTATAAATTCGGGTCAGTTCTCTATATATTTTGGAAATGAGACCTTTGTCAGAACCTTTCCTTTTACAAATATTTTCCCAATTTGTTACTTCCCTTCTAATCTTGTTTGCATTAGTATTGTTTGTACAGAAACTTTTTAGTTTGATGTAATCGAAATCTTCTATTTTGTGATCAATAATGATCTCTAGTTCTCCTCTGGTCATAAATTCCTTCCTCCTCCACAGGTCTGAGAGGTAGACTATTTTCTGTTCCTCTAATTTATTTATTATCTCATTCTTTATGCCTAAATCATGGACCCATTTTGATCTTATCTTGGTATATGGTGTTAAGTGTGGATCCATATCTAATTTCTGCCATATTAATTTCCAGTTTTCCCAACAGTTTTTTCTAAATAATGAATTTTTATCCCTAATGTTGGTATCTTTGGGTTTGTCAAAGATTAGATTGTTATAGATGTACCCTTTTTTGTCCTTTGTATCTAATCTGTTCCACTGATCTACCGGTCTATTTCTTAGCCAATACCAAATGGTTTTGGTGACTGCTGCTATATAATATAGCTTTAGATCAGGTACACTTAGACCACCTTCCTCTGACTTTTTAAAAATTGAAACAGTTATTAATGCATTTCTTAAGAAAAAATCTCTAGGGCCAAATTGATTCACAAGTAGACAACATCATGGGCAAAATGGACAACTTTAATTACATTAAATTAAAAAGTTTTTGCACAAACAAAACCAACAGAAACAAGATCAAAAGAGAAGTATAAAGCTGGGAAAAATCTTTACAGCCATTATTTTTGATAAAACTCTCATTTCTAAAATATACAAAGAACTTTGTGAAATTTATAAGAATACAAGTCATTCTCCAATTGATAAATGGTCAAAGAATATGAAGTTTTCAGCTGATGAAATTAAAGCCATCTGAGGTCATATAAAAATGTTCTAAATAACTATTGATTAGAGAAATGCAAATTAAAATAATACCAGCTCACACCTCTCAGATTGGCTAAGATGTTAGGAAAAGATGATAAATGTTGGAGAGGATATGGGAAAATTGGGACACTAATGCATTGTTGGTGGACTTGTGAAATGATTTAACTATTCTGGAAAGCAATTTGGAACTATGCCCAAAGGGCTATAAAAAACTGTGCATACCTTTTGACTCAGCAATGCTATTACTAAGTCTATATCCCAAAGAAAACAGAAAGGAGGGGGAAGGACTAACATAAGCAAAAATGTCTGTAGCAGCTCTTTTTGTGGTAGCAAAGAATTAGAAAATGAGTAGATGCCTAGCAATTGGGGAATGGCTGAATAAGTTATAGTATATGAAGGTAATAGAATATTATTATTCTATAAAAATGATGAACAAGAAGGCCTGGAAAGATTTACACAAACTCATGCTGAGCAAAACAAGCAGAACCAGGAATACATTGTACACAATAATAGCAAGAATGTGTGATGATCAACTATGAAAGATTTGATTCTTTTCAGTGGTTGAATGATTCAAAACAATCCCAATAGACTCTGAACAGAAAATGCCATCTGCATCTAGAAAATGAACTAAGGAGACTTAATGTAAATCAACACATACTATGTTCACTTCTCTTTTCTGTTTTTTTTTTTTTTTTAATCTCTCCCATAGTTTTTTCCTTTTGCTTTGATTTTTCTTTCCCAACATTAATTCAGAAAGCAATGTGTGTTAAAATAAACAAATGAATAAAAAAGAAAAAATGAAAGATTTCACTGAGTAGAGATGAGAGATAAATAGCATAAGGCATAACATAAATAAAGGCAAGAAAGCCCTGGACAAGGGGAAAAGTGTTCTGTTTTGCCTAGAGCATAAGGGGATTAAAAAGTAGTAGTAGAAAGTGAATCTGGAAAAGTAGATTGTATAGAGCTTTGAATGCCAAACTAAAGAATTTTACTGAATTAGTAAGAAAGAGAAACTCTTGAAAATTTTATGTCTGAGCACTATGCTGGTCAGCCCTGTGCATTAGGATTATTATTTTTGGCAGGCATGTGAAGGATAGAGAGGAGAAGAAAGTGGAGTTGGGAAATTCAGTTAAGAGGCCATTTTCAGTGATCTAAGGAAAAATTGATGAGGGTCTGAATTATGGAATTGGTCTATGAAATAGGAAAAAAGGTGAGATATGTGATACATTTTATGGATTTTAAATAAAGTAATTGGATACCTGGTGAGAAAAGAGACTCTGAAGTTTTGAATCTGGTTGACTAAGAGAATGAGAATACCAATGACAAAAAAGGGGAGTAAGGAGACATATGAAGTTTGAGAAGGATAATTTTGAAAACAGTTTTTGATAAACTGAGTTTGAATTATTGACAGAGAATTTAAGTAGAGAAGTTGAGAAGGCAGTTGGAAGGTGAGATTGGTTCAAGGTAGAGATTGAAACTAGAAATAAAGATGTGAGAACCATCAGCAGAGAGATCATCATTGAGCTATGGGAGAGAATGAGATAGTCAGGAAAGATAATAAACTGAGAGAAGAGAAGATACAGAGAGCAGAAATTTGGATTTACCTGCACTGAGGTTTAGAGGGAGGAAAAGGAAGCAGGAAAAAAAAAAGATTGAGAAAAGAATGGCCAGGGATAGAGAACCAAAATAAAGCAGTTTCATGGTGGACAATGAAGAGGAGAGTATTGTCAATTGGTTGACAGTATGAAATGTTGTAGAAAGGTTAAGGATGGAGATGAGAAGTCATTGTAATTTGGCAATTAGGAGTTCATTAGTGAATTTGGGAATGGCTACTTCAGTAGAGTGGTGGAAACAGAGGCCAGATTGTAGGAGACTAAGGAGTGAGTGGCTTAGGAAGTAGAAAACCCAAGTGTAAACTACTTTCCCCGAAGTTTAGTAATAAGGAGAAGAAGAGAAATAAGCTGAAGGAGGCCTAGACTGAGCATTTTTATGGTTAAAGGGAAAGAGGTCAGTAAAGGGAGAGTAATGATAATGATAATAGTTCCTTCTCTATCTTTGTCCTTGATCAAAAATCTACACAAATCAATGATCACACTCCTGTTATGCTCAAAAATCCTTTCCCACGAACTGTTTTGGCTCTTTTCTGGGACCACATGCCATCCTTTTCTACTATAACCTTTGCAGACATAGTATGCTTAGTTTTTGCTCAGAGAATTATGTGGTACTCTTAACCAAAGTTCAAACCATCATTTGTTTTCTTTGATCCCATGCCCTACTGTCTCTTCTGGGACTATCTTCTTGTCTTTATCTATCTCTGTCTGTCTCTTTGCTTCTTTCTCCATCCCTCTTTCTTTTGATGAAAGATATAGGGAAGAATATGGATAATGTTGTGATCTGACATAACAATAGAAAGTACAGCTCCACTGAAGCATTATAAAGTATATAGGGCAAGACAAGGATTCATCTGAAAACTATATATTTTACAAAGGGGCCTGGAGGAAAGGAAACTTTTCTCTTCTTTCCAAAAACACAACATAAACACCCTTGTCTCTGTTTCTGTCTCTCTGTCTCTGTCTCTCTGTCTTTCTCATATACATTTAGTAACTCCCACACACACATACTCTCAAACAAAAACACACAGAAATACAAAAACACAAAGAAAATTGGCATTCCACAGCCAACCTCTGGGGCCCTTTTAATAACCCCTGAGACTTGGGCCTCCAATTGGAACCTGAAAAAGTAAAAGTTAATGATAGTAGTTAACTCATTGGATCACAGGGTCATGCTGCTCTGACTTCCTCCCTTCAGGAAGAGAAAATATAGGACTTGGGACAGGAAATGTGCCCTCTAGTACTTCTTCCACACCCATAGCACCATGATGGGAAAACAGTATGTTCAGTATGTTTTTGGCAGAACATTAACAGATGTGAAGTCCCAGTTCTCTCCTATCTCTCTCTTTCTATTTCTCTCTCCCTCCCTCCCTTCCTTTCCTTTTCCTTCCCTTTATCATATTAACACTGAATCCTTAAAAACTATTCTTGGAGCATGATCAATTGAGTTGGAATCCATCTATTTGTATTATCACTTAATTTGAATTACTCCATACTTTTCACAAAAACATTATGAGATACTTTATCAAATTTTTTGCTAAAATCTGGGTAAATTATATCCACAGAATCCTTTTTATTCATGAGCATGGGGATTGAAAGAATGATGATTTGACCAAATAGAATATTTAGGAAGAGAAGTAGATCTCGGGAAAAAGTAATGAATTTTATCACAGAAACTGTCTGGGTCCTCCAAGCAAAGTTGCAGTAATGTGCCTATTTCCATAGGAGCCTTCAGATGCATCCAAATAAATGGTTATATCCTGTTATTTCATCAGATTAATTGTAGGACTCATTTAGGTATTCAACCTACCTCATGTGATATATATATATATATATATATATATATATATCATATTCCCCTCTTTTGGGATGCATATGAAGGAATTTAAAGGCAAATTTTAAATCTCACTCTCCCATCTGTAATCTCTATAGTACTTTACTTGTCTACATACCTAAATACTATCTTCTGTAAAACACTAGGTTCCAATTAAAATCAGCAGCTCTGACTTAATTCCTGTCTGATGGGGATAGAAGATTCTAGCCCACTAATTTTTCATTCATTCTACAAAAATTTGTTGAGAACTACCACATGCAGTCACGGCCTCAAGCATGTCCTTCCTCCAATCCAACTTGCACATTATTATCAAATTATTCTTCATAAAATATTACAGCTAGGTCCTGATTAGTGTGATTAATAAATCCCATGAAGTGGTTCCATTATTCAAATTAGCAGTGCATATTTCCACTGGGCTACAACCAATGATTCATATTTTAAATAATCATAACTTCAAATAGTGAAAATTTGAATACGTGCAACCATTTATAGCTATTCATTATTCATATTAATCAGTTACTAACTGTATTTTCATTATCACTCACCTGCTCCAGAACTTTGAATAGCTCCCAATTAAAAAGAAGCTTAAAATCTTTAGTCATTAAAATTTGGTCCCTAATTTCTATTCAAATATCATCTAGGCCTATCTCTATAACTTTCTTTTTCTAGAAAACCAACTCCAAATATGTTTTATACTTTCCTGCCTCCATATATTTGCTCATACTGTTTCTTCTCCCTGAAATAGATTCCTTTTCCTTCCTCTTTGCATATCCACATTTTACCCAATTTATAGGTTGACTCATTTAATAAGGTCCCTGAGGTTGGAGGTCTTGCCTTATTTCTACTTGTGTCTTCCTCTGTTCCCCACCATGCCTAACACCTCACACCGTGTTTTTAACATAGGAGATATTTAAATGTTTGTTGAATGTCCATCTGAAGTTCCCTGTTGTCTTTAAAATCCAGAACACTTGTTTCTTATATACCACTTGCCATACTACTATCTACTTTTCAATTGCATGTTTTATCTCTACAATTAGACAATAGGCAACTTGAATGTAATGCTTAACTCTTAAATTTCCTTGTATTCCTTATAACTCACATGTGGTAAGTGCTAAATGCATAGCCAATGATTGATAGATTTTTATATTAGACACAGCGTACTCTAACATAGAACACAATATTTTGACCTATTAGACAAAAGCATACCATTGTACAATCTGTACCCATCATCAAAATTCTTGGAAAGTTGTAACAAAAAGGAGCAGATATTACATTTGGGGATGGGAGGGTCAATTCCATGAAGTCTTTGGAAGTCTTTCCCATTTGTGTTGAGTCCCGATGTCAGGAGTGGAGATGAAAGATTGTGTTTAGATCCTGAAGAATTGAGATATAAAGTTTTCAAAGGTATGGGAGAATGGATGTGAGGGGAATTCTGGCTTTGTTAGAGGAAATATGGGACAGGAGTAGTGGTGGAAGAGAAAGAAAGGAAGGAAAATAGCAATTAAGTTTGTTCATGTGTATCTGTCTGTTGACCCTTTCCAGGTCTTATGGATTATGGATGTTACTTACACCATTATCTTATTATAGCTAGTGATTATAAAAATAATACATTCCTGTGAAAATACAACCCTAATAGTGAAAATTATACAGTATGAGTAGGACTGTGGGGAAGGTAGATACTAAAGAAATACCAAACTAGAGAACAATTAAATGCCTATTATTTCCATAGAATTATTGTATGCCATAAGCACTCTGTTGTTGTTGTGAGGACACAGCATGTGGCGGTGGAAGGAAAGACCAATGCTTTAATCTTGCTTCCCATTCTTTCTAAACATGGGCAAGTCACAAACCTCAGAATTCTGAAAAATAAAAACCTGCAAATGGAAATAGTGAGATCACAAGAATTTATAAGTACCTACTATGTGCCTAGCACTTTACTAAGCACTGAGGGTACAAAGACAAGCAAAAAACAGTCCCTGCTCTCAAGGAGTTGACATTTAAAAGAGAACTATTTCTGTTTTTCCATTTAGAACACTTCAGATTGTGCTGGGCAGTAACAAATGCTTAACAGCTTTTTGTTGAATTTAATTGTGAGTTAAGTGCTTGTTAAGGATTAAAGATCTCTACAGATGTGAGCTCTTTATATTCTTATTTGTTTTGAAAAAGGCAATTATTCATCATTATTATAAACCTTAATTAAGTGTTCAAGGTGTGGTATAGATGATACAATTAAATATGGACTTTATCCAGGGAGGGTCACCACCTCAATAAGTCTTTGGCACTTAAATCAACCATTGTATTTCAATGTTTCATACCTCCCTTTCATTCCCCAGCTGTGCCAGGTCTGAGTCTTTGCTAAATTTCCAATAGAGTTTCTGTCCTCCAGCTAAGTTACTTGGACACAACTGAAGTTCTCCTTTAAGCCCAAATGATTTAGATAGGAATAGTTAATATGTAGTCAACTCTAAGGCTCAGGGATAGTTCACTTGGGAAAGTATTCTAGGAACATATGATGGAAATTTCTTTTGGATGACAATATTATCTATTTACTCAGAAAGTTCACAGATTAAAAAAAAATATTTTGAGTTGGTACAACTACTAAAGCTATTCATCCAACAAAACATTTAGCTACTTTCACAGTTCCCATTAAAAGCAACAAGTATCCAAGACTTAGCCCTCTTTATTTTCTTTTGAATACTGAGTCATATTTTCCAACATACTTTTCCTTGTCTCTCCCTTGGCATTCAAGTCAACTATTGCTGAAGTTCATATTGATTTAATTTGAGGAGTCCAATCCAATAATTCATGGAATTTTGAGGTATGTTTGTAGCAGAGAGCTGGCAGTTATGCTCTGAAAACCTGGGTTCAAGTTTTGTTTTTGACATATAATGACTATGTGACCTCCAGACAAGTCATTCAACCTCTCAGTGTTTTGTGTATCACTAGGTAATTCTCTAAAACTTCAAGTTTTCAAGGTTCTAAGAAATTTCTGAGAATCAATTTCTAAGAATTTAAGTAATTCTAAGAATTACTAAGAATAAATTTCTTACCAAGAGTTCTATGTACCAATTAAGTCATGGGCCCAATTCCTACCCCATTTCAGAGTTCTTTACAAGAGATATAATGGACATTTGTTTATAAGAGGCAATAACTTCCATGATGGTCCTTTTGGCAAATGTTCAAGATAAGCACTGCAAACACAGGATGATCAAGTATTCCATAAAATGGTATTTCTCTTTGTCTTTGGACTTATGACACAATCAATTTTATTAATTTTTTTATTTGTCTAAGAGAAATGTACAAGATACCTATAAAAACCTTCTGTTTTGCTGAAATATCCTTCTTCCAATTTTACTTATAATGAGAATTTTAACATCAATATGATTCAGTTTCTCCAGTAGCATATCAATTCATTAGTCACTGGACAAAGATATCTCTGTTAGAATAGCAACAATTAAATTTATGTTTATAGACAATCCCCAAACTGTGTGTCTCAGCACTTTTCACCTTCCCATTTCCACCACTCTCTTATAGTCACTTAAGAAGTAGAAAAGAGATACATAGTATTTGGGTGCTATTTTGTGTTTGTTTTTGTTTGTTTGGTTTTTGTTTCATGGTTTGGCAAGACCAAATAATTAGTCATCTAGTGTCCAATCAACTAGTGATGAGAGTCTTGTCAGAAGACCCGCACAGTTTATTGCTGGAGCCAAGTTGAAAGTCTTTTGAACACTATTCAACTTGACTGAGCTTGTATTCCTCTAGCATTGTCATGGGTTTTTTCTACACCATGACAAAACAGTGGAAAACTCTTGTGGAGGCAGATGGGATAAACTGAGTGAAGACCTTACATAAGAATGTGGCTTTGACCTGTGCCCTAAATGTGATTTGAGACTTTGCAATAACAAGTTCAGGTATAGCTAAAATCTGCAGGTGTTCAATTATCTAAGATAAACAAACATTTGTCTCCTATCTCTCCCCCTCCCTTTTCATTAGCATTTAAGTACCTAATACTGAGTAAAGTGTGTTATGGGGTCCATATTTAGCTTCTGGGTAAATTAGAACTCTCCAGCCAATGGGAGAAAAGGTCAAGGGGTGGGGGCTTTTGGTCTATAAATCTTGTGTTTTGTAGTTTGTGCTTTGCATTCCTTAACTGATGACACTTTGTCTTTTAGGAGTTACCCTTTCTCATAAGATTGTAATAAATCTCCTTTTGCTATTTCTTACCTCTAATCTCTGATTGTGGTCACTTCTATCCCCCACATAGGTTAGTAGCCAATAAGTAAATATAACAATGTATCTAAGTGTGAAGAAAAGCTGTGTTATTGGTAAACCAACCAATTGGTTTACCAACACATAGAACTTCTGAATTCTCTACCCAAATGGCTTAACCTAGGTTTTGCCTTTGTGTCAGGTAATGGACACTTTCCAGGTATGTAGGGAGAAAAGAGATTTGTTTATCCCATTACATAGGAAGTTTGCCTCTTGAAATCCTGCTCCTTGTATTGAAACAGCTAACAGGCAAAATTCTAAACATGGGACTGGACTAGAGATTCATCAGCTAACTCCATTTTTATCTTTTCCCTCAGGTCTGTTTATGAATCCATTTATGTATACATTGTCTTTTCTAATAGAATATAAACTTCTTGAAGGCAAGGATTATTATTGCTTTTTCTTTGTAGCCATAAAGACTCTTCACAAAGAATAGCACCTAACACATAAAAATTGCTGAATTATTGATGAAGGCAGAATTCAAATGGAAGCAATTTAAATACTGAATCTGTCTTTCAATAAGCTGAATCCATTTCACAAATTTATTTGGGAATATAGTTTGTAACTATATAATAGAAAAATCATTAGAATGAGATTCAGGAAGTCCTGCCTTTGGATTCTACTTCAGACACTTAGTGGCTGTGTAACTATGGGGAAGTCACTTATATACTCTTCAATTTCATTTTTTTCATCTATAAAATAAAAATGTTAGATTTGATGATTTCTAAGATCCCCATTAGTTTTAAATCTGTGTATCTAATACTAGATAGCCTCTAAACTCTCATCCAACTTAAAGTGCCTCTGATAGAAAGATCAGCATTAATCAACCAGCTAAGCTAATTTTATTTCAATTAAACAAATACCTAAATAGTGTCTAATGGTCAGCAATACAATTTAAGGTCATTTGTTCATCCCTCATTGCAATTAGATTGGGTTTATCTCAAGAGAGTTAAATGATCTAAATTTTAAAAAGTCATTCATTGTTTGTGAATGAACCATACCTGGGTGAACTTGGAACAGCAACAGGATGTAGTTTATACCTGGAAACCTGGCCTTCTGCTGCAACAAGATTTGAAATGTGTCTATAGAATTATAAATTTCACACTTCTACTGTTATGTGCTCTTAGAATAAAAGCCATGTCTTATCATTTTTCTCTGTACAGACAACTGTTAATAACTTTCTGAGGGTTGGAATTTTTTGGTCATACTTCTCTCAATGATTTATCCTGGCATTTAATCATATGATATGAAGTTGTCAGGCTGTACGTGCTTATATTCCTTCTTCTTCCCAACACCTCCTCTCTCCTCTTTATTCTACATGATAGTTTGCCCCTAAGTATTCTTCAATGGATTGTAACTTATTGGGTTCCAAGGGTGTGCTGGAGCCAGTTTCTGAAAACTGATTGTTAATGCTTCAGAGTAAGCATTTATTTATACCTTGGAAATCAACAAATCTATAAATCATGGCTTGATTTATTGTTTTGTTGTTTTTCTAAACTTAAAAAAGTAATAGAGAAAAAGTAAATGATATAATGTGTCATGCCTATTTGGGGAGATAAGGAGAATATGAGTCAGTTAAACATTTTACCAGTATAACTGTAAAATTTATAACCCTAGAAGAATTTTTCTGGTCCCTAAGATCACAAATATATAGGTGGAAGGGTCTTACTGTTTCAGTAAGAGTCTCAGAAGGGTTGATTATCTCAAGAGATAGTGTCACCTCTTTGCACCAGAAATTTTCAAGAAGGTATGGCTAAATGATATCCTGCTAGTAATGTTGTAGAAAAGGACTTCAGATGGTATGAAATGGATTCTAAGGTCTCTTCCTACTCTTAGGTTCTGTAACCAGACTTAAGCCTTCCAGTCACTTATTATATATTTGGGGACAATTCTAGTCTTCCTGAATCTAAGTTTACTTATTGGGAAAATGGAGTTAATAATAATATAACTTCTCATTACAAAGGATTGTTACAACAAAAACAACTGGAAAAAAATCATAGGAGTTAAAGCTAGAATAATCATTGGTGATCATTTATTCTAATGATTCTTGGCCAATTTTTGTGTATGTCATAGACTCCTTTGGCAATCTGTTAAGTTTAGGGACCCTTGCCTAGAATGTTGTCAAATGCATAAAGTAAAATAAATAGGATCAAAAGAAAACCAATTATGTTGAAAGAGTCATCAAAATATTTTTAAAGTTCATGGACCCCAAAGTGAAGAACTCTAGATTTGGTTCAGTTCCTTCATTTTAAATAAGGAGAAATCAAGATGGGAGAAATATATTATTTGAGTCAAACGCCAATCAGGATTTGAATCATGACTTCTGCTGTCAGTCAATGCTGTCTCCATACAAGTAGAGATAGCAGAAAAAATTCCCAAAATAGAAAATATTTTATAAATAAATGAAATAATATAATTACTTGACCTTACCTGTTTCTTGCTCTTTCAAATATTTCAATATTCAATTCAATACCAATACACAAAAAAAAAACCTGGACAAAAAGGTCTACTATTGTTGGAGATTGTCTTATCTTGACATGGCCCTTTGTTCACATGTGGAAGTTTAATCTTTTAGATAGCAAGTTTAAGGTTGATAGAAGAAAAAATCTTTTTAATAAAATGACACTATCTCAATTTGACTGCTTCAGTTTGATTGGAAAGGAGGCATGAATAGATACATCTCTAGAGATTCCCTTACCCTTCTTCAAAAGCTCTAAACAATCCCAAGAACAACTGGTCACTCTGTTCTATTCAAAGAGAAGAGGTGCTGGTTTAGAATTTTGTACTTTTGCTCCCTTAAATATTATTATTTAATATTTAGTCCAAAGAATATGGTTTTTAGGTTCATACTAAACTCTTGAGTACTACTTCTTAATGGGGAAAAAGGACTCCAAGCTCTATATCAATGGCTTGACTCCCTTCCAACCAACAATGAACACACTTAAAAAAAAAAAAAAAAAAGAAAGAGATCCATTTAGCCAAGTTGATAGCAAAATAAAAATCAGAGAAAATATACATATGAGAAAAGTGCCAGACAATATTCTTTGAAGGAGTTCTCCTATCGAGAGTGAAGTAAGTTAGTGACAGACACACAGACACAGATACACACACACACACACACACACACACACACACACACCATACACACACACACACACACACACACACACACACACACACACACACACACAGATTTGCAGATGGAGAGACCAAGAGAGAAAGCGAAAGAATTGAAAGTTCACCCAAAGGGAAAATTCACCAAAGTTTCTATTGTATCAAGTTGAGAATAAAAACATGATTGAGACTGCCAGTTCCTCTCATGAAACTTTTCCTAGTGTCTTTCCCCTCCCCGCCCCCCACCTATCTATTCCCTCAAAGCTTGAAGCCATATGTTCCTCAACATGTTGGAGGAAGAGTTCAGTTTATGGCATCCATGCTGTGGATAAATATACACTAGGAAAGAAGATATAGGAAAAAGTTGTCATAAAGAGCAAGAATCTTGAAAGTTTTAAAGAAACTGGCAGTCAATCAAATATGGCCACCCCCAGTCACATGGTAGGGGATGCAGAGGCCTCCATGTTGGGCAATCTTCAAAGGTCATTCAAGATCCTCTCCATGTTAGGTAAACTAGGCATGTTTGGAGAAGTCAAGATTACACTAACTAAACAAAGATGGAATTAGTTGCTTTGGCAGGTAGTGAATTCCTCCTCCATGGAGAAGTTCAAGCAATGACTAAAAGACTTTTACTTATCTTCTTAGATATGTTGTAAAAATTATTATTCAAGTTGATTGAATTGCATAGCCAATGACTTTTCTTCCATTTCATAGATTAACTCTGTTAGTCCCTTTAAAGTTTGGTCTTGATCTGGTCTCTGATTTAACTTTAGAGAATTGAAAGAGTTTATTCCTTTATCTCAATAATTTGTATCTTTGCAAACATACACAAATACCACTCACATACATGCACATACCATAATACTTAAAATGAATGATTTCAACTGTTATAATTGACATTATATAACATAGATCTGTTATAAAGTCAGGAAAAACCTAACATCTATATAATCCTGCATAAATCTCTTAACCTGCTCAGTGCTCTTAGTTAACTCTCTAAGATTGAAACTTAGAGAACAAGTGCTGTTTTGCATTGGTACAATGAATTCTATCACAAGAAGTTCTCTATACCAATCAAAAAATAGTTCCAGTCCAAGAAAATAAAAATTACATTAATGGTGGCCTCCTGCTGTCTGGTTTATTACAGTAATGGGTTACACCAAAAATAATTATTTTTTCCCATATTCTTTTGCCTCTTCATGAATCCCTTTGGCCATCTTTTCTCACTCTGTTATGTTCCCACCCTTTCCCACTCTTTGAAGACATTGTCTGCTTGACCAAAAAAAATGTGCTTTATTAAGTCACTGAAACAAAGGAAATTAACCCATATGTCAAATAGAAAATAATAAACTACATAAGGAACCTATTTCTTCTTTCATACAGGAAGATCCTAGGATCATGTTCTCCTGAGCACAGAAGAAAAAAATTTCTTGTCTCTCCTCCTTACTCCATCCCTTTTATTCACATAGCTGATATATAAGAGGTCAAGTTCAAAAGTCAACAGTGTTTGAAAAGTATATGCTGAGAAGACCAGGGGACAGAAGTAGTGACACTAAAATAGTGTTGGTAAGTATAAAAATATTGGTAATAATAATTCACATTCAGTTCTTAAAAGTTTACAAAGTATTCTCTCTATATATTATATCATTTGATCTTCAGTACAACCCTGTGAAGTGGGTGCTATTACATAAAATGGGGATTTTACAAAGAAGGCAACTGTGGCTCAGGAAGGTTGGGTGATTAGCCCAAGATTACATAGTAAGTATCTGAGATGAGGAATAAAAAGTTAATCTTGTCTCTGAGTTCAACATTCTAATCACTATACCAAACTACCAGCCTAGATAGAAACTTTGTAGTGAATAGTATCATGTGAATGCTAGATAGAAAATGCTTATATGCCTACTCTCATTTAGAGAAGAGAAGGGTTAAGTATGACAGGAAGAGAACAAAACTGGAGAGATCCATACTGTGGCCTTGGCTCTGCCATTCAGTAGTTAGTTATACATTCTTGAGAAATTTCTTTAGACCCTTGTTAACCAACCATAAAACGTTCAAACATAGTTCATTGACCTAAAGATCTAATGATCCTTTGTTGTATGCTTCAGTTTTCCCTTCTGTCAAATGGGAATAATAATTCTCACAATTTTATTACTATAGTCTCTATAAAGAAATATTGAGAATATTAAATAATGAATGAATGGGAAAAATATTTATTAATGCTAACTGCCACTTTCTGTGTGCAAAACAGTATTGTAAGCTGTGGAGATACAAAAACAAAGGGGAAACAAAACCTCCCCTTAGGAGTTTATATTCTAACCAAGGGAGACAATATATGTATGTACGTGGTGAAGGATTTTTTAGTCTGGAAAGTCACATGGAATAGTGAGAGGAGTCACGGGCAGTTCTTCTATAGAGAAGCAATGATAATGCTGACTTAATTCCCACTCTCAGAACCAGAGATAGGAAGGGGAGAGGGTACTGTGGAGTAACTTGGCCAAATGATCAATGTGGAAAAGCAGAGTTAGGAGTCTGAAGGCAGTAGACTCACTAATCAGGAGAGCATGGGCCCTGGGTGGGAATTGGCTTAGCTCAATTATGGTGTGGTCTTTGAAATTCTATATCCTTTGAGAATAATGTTTCTATGTAAATGTAAATAAATATCCATATTTTATATTTTTCACTGCTTTGTATATGTACCCTTCCTAAACTGAGAGTGCTTTGAATGCAAAGTCTATACTTTATATGCATACACATGCACACACATACTATTCCGGATCAGTCAGGATGGCCAGCTGACATCCCTCAGCAGGACATTCTACTCCATTCTACATAGATAAGAATGAAAAATATTGCATAATTTCACTTGTTAACTTCAGGATGAAAGGAGGATTCTAAATGTATATATTCACACACACATATGCATTCATATTTATTTACCTATCTATATTTATCTATCTATTACTATATCTTCATTCTACCATAATACAAGAGGTCACTGAAGAATTACATGATGGGTGTGAGAAAATGGCTACATACAACCAATGACAAACTTTAAAGAATAAGAATATAAAATGTGAACAAGGACATGTATGATAGATAAAGAAGATGGGCTGATCATGTATCAGATAAAAGGATGACAAATAGACTGCCCAAGTATTTCCTAGTATCTTCACAATGTCAAAAGAAATCAAGGAAGGCCTCCAGAATGTCATATGGACTACCTGTGGTGAACTAATTTGAAAGACCTAAATAGGAGTCCTATAAGATGGCCATACATGGTCACTTTGCAATCTAGACTATTCAGGTAAAAGATCAGAAATTCATTTGAGTATTTGAGACAACACAGAGAACAGGGCTGAAAATATAGAAAGCATTTGATAAATATGAAATATGTATTGACTGATTGTTGTTTGCTCTTCATTCTTGAAGAGGAAAAATGACATCAGGAGGGTGATATCTTGACTTGCAAGTGAATTGGACTTGAATGAGGCAGAGCTGGGCAAAGTCATCAGCTTCAATCTTTCCTCCAGAATTATAGGAGCCCAATATCAAGACATGTCAAGACAATTGATGATGAACCAGCTGTGTTGTTTAATTCTAGATATAAATAATAGTCTTACTTCTTTGAAAAGTGACTATCACTTTAAAAAGCAATCACTTACCTCATGGAATATTATTACTTGGACAATTAATGGCCAGATGTTGGTAACCATCCATGTTATTTCCCTAGAAATCTGATGAAATCAGATTTTTGACAATAATGCTCACTATATTCTAGGTACATTTAGTAAATAAATTGGAAACAAAGAAATTGGAATTAATTTTATTGTTATTGTTATTTTTCCTTAAGGCCTAAAAAAGGATGAGGAAGGTATTTTAAGAACAATGCCACATTACTAGAATTTCAAATCACAATGGAATTGGAAGGTATCTAAAAGCTTGTTTTATAGATTATGAACCTGAGAATAACATGTTTCAGTGGCAGGGCCTAGAGTTAGTTTTACCGGAATCATTAAATATACCTGGAATTGGGATTCATCATTAAAGTAAGAATATATTTAAGATGAAAAACTGGTCCTATATGTCATTGGCCTGTTGGGAAGAAATAGATGCTTTCAATTTAACAGACAATGAGGTAGTACATTATAGAGGAGAAAAAGACCTCATAAACCCAACGACTTAAGAGAACAACTAAATGTTACTGCAAAGTCAAAGTTTTTGTTAACCACAAAAGCTTCTTTCTTTTCCCTCTCCCAACTACAAAAGAGCTTCCTTCCCTTTGCTTCACACTCTCCCTGTCTCCCAAACTCTGCTCTGAGGGATTCAGAATTTAGCAGTTATAAGACTGAAAGAAGAATTCATATTGACCTATCTGGGACAAGTTTGGGGAGTTTGGAACTTCTGCTTTCTTAGGCTTTCCACTGACACTGCCTTGGTTACCTGGCTTAGGTGACTAACTGTTCTATAAGGGTGGGGCTAAAAGGGTACTACTGCTCAAGGGCAGAGCAATGTGGGAAAAGTAGTCAAGGAAATTGATTCCACTGAAAGAAAACCAGTCTTCCACATAATAGGCAAAGTGCACATGAAACCAAGATTATAGTTCAAAACCACTCTTCCTTTTTTCTCCCTTGGCCAACAGTTTCGAGTTGTACCTTCAACTACTTAGGGAGTGAACACTCACATCTCCCCAATTAACATGGATCCATGTGGGGTGGAGGCTAACTCATATGCCCTTATCCATTTTAAGAGACTATTCTATCCAAAGAAATGACCCTCTCTTTCTCTTGGCTTCTAGGATGACCAGTTGACATCCCTCAGCAGGTCATCTCACTCCTTTCTACACAAATAAGAATGAAAAAATATTGCATCATTCCACTTATAAGCCTCACCAGAATATGGTGAAAGGAGGGTTTCCTATCTTCTAGTTTTATCTGTGCAAATATGAACTCCTGAGCTAATTTATAAACTATTTCAAATGGTTTATATTTCTAGGAAGCCATAGTCTATCCCTCTTCCTCATCTGCTCATACCTGCTGCCAGAAATTCCACCATTAATTCCTTTAGGTTTAGGAATTTAAATTTTCCTCTTAGAATTCAAATTTTCCTTGGGAGGGATAATTCATTAAGCCATTTTCCCATTGTATAAGTTTTAGGGTTACTTTCCTCCAGGTGAAAAGATCCAATGAAGCATTTGAAATCTGAATCCTGAAAGGAGGGTGGTGGTAAGAGAGAGAGGGTGTGGGAAAAGGTTAACAAAAGGGAGACTGGATTCCCAGAAGACCTTTTCATTTATTTCATAACTTGACTCTGGGCTGGTCTTACCTGTCTATTTACAGGCTCACCAAATGTGAGAGGCACAGTTGATTTTAAAGTAAAGGCAAAATGTCATAGGAATCTGATTCAGACAAGATTCTGGGAGTCAAGCATCTTTGTAAGCTTCTTAGTCACCTGTCTGTATTCTCACCAAGACAAGTTAAATCTCTAAGAAACCCTAACTGCACATATGGATCACAGGATGCCACAATATGACCTTGTTTATAGGGGCTGTGAAAAATAAAACAGCTCCTTTTCTGAGGCAATGACAAAAGTCCCTGACCCCAGTCAAAGCCCCATGCATCTCCAACAGTATAGAAGGAGGAAGAAGTTACCCATAGAAGAAAGGGTTGCATTCTTCAAATTCTGTAGTCCTGCCAGACAATCACAATCCAGCATAGCTCAGATTTGGAACAAAAACAACAAACAATTTGATTATCTCAATGAGTTGCACCAGTTAGATTGTCAGAGACAACTAACAATGACTGGTGCCTAATCATGCGTTTTTAAAGTGCTTACAACAACTGAAAGAACAGATGCTGATAACCATACTCTTGACAGACCCTTGTCTGTTGATTTTAGCTCCAAGGGTTCTCATCCTATAGGTAGATTATTCCTTTCAAGGTGGCCCTGTGATTAGAATTACTTCCAGAAAAGGTTCAAACCCATTGTCAGATAGACACTTTGAAGACATTGTGATAATCTACCATTTTGCAAAGCCCCAAATGATCACTTTTGGAAATAGCATGCTAATAGGAAAGACCAATGAAGTAGGACTGGGAATGGGTAAAGAACAGAATGAGTGGGGAGGGAGCATCAGGTGAGACTCTAAAGCTAGAGGACCATCATAATTGAACTTTGAATAGAATGGGATCACATTTCAGGGCCTTAAAAATCTCATTTGAGAGGCCATTAAGATAAAATTTAGGCTGGGCAAGCTCCCTGTCAGCTGCTTCAATATCTTGTTAAAAACTTACTGTAATATCCTCAGGAAATCGCCCTGCAGCAATGTGGTTGCATTGCAATCTGGAGATACTACTGACAGTAGTTTTAATAGATTTTTCCTCAGCTCAGCTGCAGTCCCCCTTAATGAGCTGTACCCTGGAGCAGCCTTTCAGACCTGCTTTCAGTCATCATACTTTGGATTTGCTGGACATTTTTCCTTCAAAGATATATTCCAGCATTTCCTTGTTCATTCTCACGATTCCATCTCAGAGCAACAATGAACCCTGTCTGCTTACTTAACCTTAGATGGGGGTCGTTTGCTTGTTGATTGGTTGGTTGGTTGGTTTATATTTTTAACTAACACATGTACACAGAGCCCCAAGGCTATTAGAAATAGGGAGAAAATTTTAGAGCTCATTAAGGTCAGATCTGGGTTTAGCTATTACGGACAGGGCAAACATGAATCCAGTCGATCTGTGTAGCAGAGGTGGAAGAAGGGCCTTCCCATAAATTCCACAAGCTTTTCCAGTAGTAATTAAACATTCTAGCTCCATTTCTTTTTTTTCCCTATCATACCCATATATATATATATATATATATATATATATATATATATGTATATATATATGTATATTTTTTTTTGAATGAAGTGTCCACTTTGAAAATGCTCAGAGTATTAACATACTCATATTCTTTCTGCCTAAACAGAGAAGGTGATTGTATTTTCCAGGGAGATTTTTAACTACTTCAAGTTATAATCTGGAGTTTCTCAAATCATTTATTATCCCAGTGAGGGCCAAAACATGGAAATAAAGTGTGAACATTCATGTTAATTTCATATGCTTAAATATGCTACTAGCTACAAACACCATTCAGGAATCACAAAGACAATCAGTTAATAAACATTCATTGTCTGCTTACTATGCATCAGACACTATGCTAAGTGCTGGGATTACAAAGAAAATAGTCCGATCTCAAAGAGCTCAGGGTCAAATGAAGAATATAGCATGCAAATTAATCACATACATACATATGCAGCAAATTAGAAGGAGCTAGGAATTGGGAAAATTAAAGGAGGGCATACTACAAAAGGTAAGGTAAGATTTGGGCTGAGTCTTGAAGGAAAACAGGAAGTCATGGAAAGAAGTGAAGAGGGAGAACATTCTAAGTGTGGAGGATAGCCAACAAAAAGGTTCAGATTTGGGACATCAAGGGCAAGGAACAATAAGGAAGTAATATCAATGGATTATAGATAGGTAGAAGAAAGTCATAAGAAGTTTGGGAAAAAAGGGAGAGACCTAGTTATCAAAGGCTTACAAATTCCAATAAGCATTTTATATTTGATCTTGGAGGTATGTATAAGGAAGGACTTGATATGATCAAACCTCTTCTTTAGGAAAAGTATTTTGGCAACCAAATGGAGGAGACTGTAGTGGAGGGAAACTGCAGTGAGGGAGATCAATAAGAAGACTGTTGAAATAATCTGGGCCTGAGATGATAATGATCTGCATCAGGATGGCATCTTTGTGAGTAGAGAGAACACATTATCAAAGCAGTTTTAAATATAGGTATTTTTTGAGAGGAGATTTTCTGGAATAAAAACCAGGGAATGGCCTTGAATACTGGGAATGCATAGACCTAAAAGTCTTAATGTAGTTTCAGTCTTTTATAGTTTAAAACAAGTATATACCTGAATACTTCTATATTTTTCTGCTTTCACCAAAAATCAATGGGCCTGAAGCAAGGAGCTCTGGATGTGTCATTCCTTGGGTACTGGGAGCTGTATGAACTTGGAAAAGTCACTTAGCTTCTCTTAATCTCATCTATAAAATGGTGATAATTATATCATTACAGGATTGCAGTAAACATCAAGTAAGATAATAAATATGAAGTCATTTTGTAAGCTATAAAAAACAATGTAGGCTATTATTGCTATCATTGCTTTAATTTGTTGAAACATTGAAGAATTGCCTCAATATTTCAAAGATAATGTTTTTGTTGGCATAAGCATTCCTGATACTGATGAAAACTGCAGGCTCTCTCTGATTTAGAACAATTTTAGATCTTGGCACTGGGGAATTCATCACTTGGCCACCAGATGGGTACTGGGACTCTGAATTTTTAGTCTGACGCTAGTCCCTGGAGACTGGATTCACTTGGAGCCTAACTGCGTTGCAGGACCTGCCAGAGCTTGTGATATCTTGGCAGAGCCTTTAAGAACTGAGGTTTATTTCCTTGCCATGATGAAGCATTAAAGCGAGACTTTAATAGAAGGTTCCTTCTATTAGTACTAATATCTCATGTGCCACAAGATGAACGAACTATGGTCTGCTTTTGTCTACAAATGGAGAAGTTGAAGCCCAGAGGGGATATAAATTGTACAGGTGGAATCCCCTCTCTATCTAGCCCCTAGAAGAAATGCACCTTCTGACCCAGAAGAACTGGAATTAGGCCAAGTATCTCAGGAACTATTCCCAACCAATAGAGTTTCAGCTTCTTCCCAACAAGTGAATAGAGGCAGCTCTTTGAGCGTCACCAATTAGTACAACCTATAAATTAGAGAGCAGAGGCCTGCCAAATTCTTGCTCACCAGCTTCCAAAGTTACTTTGATGTGTCTTAACCTGTTCTGAGTAATTGCTGTCTGAATTACCTTTAGAGTAACTTCAAAACTATTCCAAAATCCTCAATGAAATTGGAGTTGTATTACAAGCACTGCAAATTCCCAAGTATGAAATGTTGGGTTTGTTGTCTCCTCTGGAGCCGCCTCCTCAACTGAAAAAGTTAAGGAAAGACCATTCTTCCTGACAGAGATAGGGTGAATTTTGTGGTGATATCATTTGTCCCTAATGAGTCTCAGAGATTTGGTTCAGAATTTTAAGTTAGACTTGAACCTTTAAAAATCTTCAACTTTGCATTCTTTTAGCAAAACTTGTCTTAGAGTGGGAGGGAAAAAACCAAGTGAGATTTTAAAAGGCTTTAAAAGAAACCCTAAAAGGTCTTGAAAAGGAAATAGCTTTAAAGCAGAATTGTGACAGTTCAGTGGTTTATTTAAAATAAACATTTGATCATAAAAAAGGAGAAAAGACCCACATGTGCAAAAATGTAGCAGCCCTTTCTGTAGTGGCAAGGAACTGGAATTGAGCAGATGCCCATCAATTAGAGAATGGCTGAATAAGTTATAGTATATGAATGTGATGGAACATTATTGTGCTGTAAGAAATGATCAGCAGGACTATTTCAGAGAGGACTATGGGGACTAAGTGTGGATCACAAGATGGCATTTTCATTTTTTGGTTGTTTTTTGTTGCTTGCATTTTGTTTTCTTTTTAATTTTTTTTCCTTTTTGATCTGATTTTTCTTATGCAGCATGATAATTGTGGAAGTATGTATAGAAGAATTGCACATGTTTAACATATCAGATTACTTACCATCTAGGGGAGAGGGTGGGGGAAAGGGAGGGAGAAAAAAATTTGGAACACAAGGTTTTGCAAGGGTGAATCTTGAAGATTATCCATGCACTATTTTGAAAATAAAAAGCTTTAATTAAAATAATTCATATCTTAGAATCTCAAAGTTGAAAGGTCATCTTGTTCAATCCCCTGTTTAAAGTACCAATTATTTCTAAAACTACAATTCAGTTTAATAAGCATATATTTAATACCTTCAACATGAAAGGATGAAATGATCCCTAGCCTTCTGGATATGACAGAATATCCAGTCAATAGGCTGATAACTTATCAGCTATATGATCTTGGACAATTGACATAATCTATCTAAATCTCAGTTTTAGTATCTTCAAAATGGGAATAATAATACCCCATAATGTGGTTCTGAAGAGTGCTTTGTAAATTGTGAAGTGTTTTGGTGCAAACCCAGAGGTTTAAATTACCCTAAACATTTGAGCTTAAAAAAATCCACTTATTTTGAATCTCTCTGACCAAACTCTCAGAATGCAGACCAGTAAGCAATATTAATCTGTTCACATGGCCCCTATTAACATTAATTGAAACCAGTATGATTGTAGTTTATGTGTGGCTAAGACAGTTTTCTGGCAGGAGACAAAACAGGACATTTCAGGGAACCTAATAGAAGTCAATCTGGCCATAGATTTTTCAGATGTGTTTAATACAGACACCAAAACTAAATGGAGTCCAGGGGTTACAACAGCAAGACTAGGCCAATGGTTTCTTATGTAGCCTTGGGCAAGCTACATCTCTTACAATCCTCAGTTTTTCCATCTGTGAAGTGGGATAATAAAGCTTCCCATCTACCTTATAGGGGTGCTAAGAGGATTATTAATGAGCTAATTTTCACAAACCCCTTTGAGGTACTTGGATGAAAGGTGCTATTTAAATGGAAAGTGCTTATTAGTCTGTTAGATGACATTCCGGTCCCCACTGAAGATTCTTTATTATCATGTAATTAAGTCCATCTGCTCACTGACATCCCCTTGATTTTCTTTCAGACATAGTTGGTTATATTCCAGAAGGACTGAAAAACATGTTGTTCCCTAGGACAGAAGAAGAGTATCACAAAGTGCTACTGTGTGGCTACTAGGCTGTTAATGTAGACCACACTTGATTATGTGCGTGAATGAGACTGAGGGTTATCTTATAGAGATAATTGAGAAGGACCAAATAATCTGCAGACTGCTTCTAAGTAAATGGTTATAAACTTCTCCATTAAATCTTTTATATGCTCACCCATTCCCCCCAAAAATGTGTCTGTTCCTGGAACACAGAGGAAAATCTGTTTCAGTTCTTGCTAGAACAAATCTATTGGCAGCTGAGGTAAGTGGATGACACCTTGAATGCTGGGAATGTGTAAGACAGATTAAGGACAAACAAAGACACAAATGAGTAATACGTTGGCATATGGTGAGAGGTTATAATGTACACATGGAACTTCTCTTCCTGTATGTGAATTTGGGAGCAATTTAATCAGCCAAAATTTGCCCTCTTGAATTTAAAAGGAGGAAGTGGAGTTTGGGCTTGCTTGATAGGAACTTTTCAACATTGGTAATCATTTTTCTTGTGGGCAAAGTGAAGATTTTTCCAGTAGGATGATATGGCAAAGGTACTGTGAGTAAGATAACAGTAACAACAAAACACATATAAGAGCAGCTAGGTGACACAGTGAATGGAACACTGGTCCTGTAGTGAAGAGGATCTGTATTCAAATGTAAATTCAGATGCTTACTAGCTTTGTGATCCTGGATAAGTCATTTAACCCTGTTTGCCTCAGTTCATCTATAAAGGAAGCTGGAGAAGGAAATGGTAAAAAAAAAAAAAAACCAATATCTTTGCCAAGAAAACCCTAAATGGGGTCACAGAGAGTGAAGCATGACTAAAACACTCATTATACAACAACATATGACTTGTATGATATATTCTTTTTTTTTTTTTTTTTGGCAAGTCAATTAGGTTAAGTGGCTTGTCCAGGGGCACATAGCTAGTAAGTTTTAAGTGTCTAAGGTAAAATTTGAATTCAGGTCCTCCTGACTCCAGAGCCAGTGCTCTATTCACCAGGCCATTTAGCTACCCATATTTAATTCATTTTTTAAAAATAGTAATGTCCCTGGGTTAGTTAGATACTCAAGATACAGACATATAAGATCTAGTAATAAGAGATAAGACAGACACACAGGTAAGTGTGATACAGATTAGAGTGAGCATGATGAACTCCAGTCATAAGCCTTATCTGCTTCCCATTGCAACATGGGGCTACCTCCCTTAATCTCACAACTTTGATAGGTAAACTTTGGCCTTTTCTTGCTGAGAACCAGTTGCTATTTGATGCTATTCTGACTACACTTTCTCCTACCCAATGCCCTGCTTTCTAACTTTTCTTTATGTGTTAGCTTCCTTCATTAGAGTGTAGGCTTCTTGAGGGCAGGAATTCTCTTGCTTGCTTGAATTTATATTCACATTTAGTCTAATGTTTGGCACATAGTATGCATTTAATAAATGTTTTCTCTCTCTTCCTCTTTCCATCTCTCTCTTTCCCTCCCTCCCTCCCTGCCCCCCCCCCTCTCTCTCTCTTTTGTCTCTGTCTCTTCATCCCTCTATGTCTCTCTCTAGTCTCTGTCTCTGTCTCTTCATTTCTCTATTTCTGTCTCTTTCTGTCTCTTTGTCCAACTCTGTCTCTGTCTCTCTGTCTGCATCTCTTTTTCTATCCCTTTCTCTGTGTCCTTGTCTCTCTCTGTCTTTCTCTCTCTCTCCCTTTCTTTCCCTCTCTCTCTCTCTCTCTCTCTCTGTCTGTCTTTCTTTGTCTGTCTGTTTCCCTGTCTCATATGTCTGTAAAAATAAGAGGGTACTTTCTTTTGAAGTATATTTGGAGGAATGCAGAACTGCATTCAAGAAGCCAAATGAGAGGCAGCTAGGTGGAGCAGTGGATAGAGCATCAGCCCTGAAGTCAGGAGGAGCTGAGTTCAAATGTGAATCAGACACTTAACACTTCCTTAACAAAGACCCTGGGCAAGTCTCTTAACCCCAATTGCTTCATCAAAAAAAAAAAAAAAGAGAAGCCTAATGTAAATGTACTTGAATGGTAAGGAAGATGTCAATAGGCCAAAACAAAACAAAAAACACTGGAGAAGCTGAAGTTATTCTAGGAGTAATGTTCATTACTTTTGTTCCTACAACAGAAAATGTTTTAAAAACCTGGCATGATGTTTTTATAGTTGAATATTTAAAATGAGTCCTTTCCTAGAAGTTCTACAAATAACCCTATTATCACCATCATCGTTATCAAGTTAATTAGTGACTATTTTAAAAGTGCTATTAGAGTTCAACCATTTTGTTAGCTCCCATTTGAATCTAGAAATACTTAGATAAAAGGAATTTTTTTTTTATTGAAGACAACCTATTTTATGCTCTTTCAAGAGCATTCGTTAATTGTCATACAATTTGCTATTTTCTACAAAAGGAAATGCTTTCTCAACTGATATCCTACCATTTATGAAATGTCATTTAAAAAGTATATAATAAAGCTTTCATTTATGAGAATGCTGAGATGGTGAGTAAATAAAAGTCAGAATAAAGTGTATCACCCAAGAGTGTCACCTTTTAGCCTCTGGGCTAACCTTGGACCCCAAATAAAGTGTTCTCAACTGAACTCTCTACTATTCAGCCTGCAGACTGACTCTGTGTCAGGGCTGAGGAATGTGGCTTGTCTTTGAAGCTGTGCATGGCTGGTTGTTCACCTAATCTTGACATGTCACAACGAGGCTTTCCGGCTACATCTTACTCATGAGGAAGTGACTGACATACCTTTCAATTTCCAGGTAATGTACATACTTCTTCATCAATCTTATTCATGTAGCATTTGGGAAGACTTGCTTACTCATTTGGATTAAAATTAGAAATTTTTAGGTCATTGGCTAGTGATCAGTGGCCCTGTGGAGTGATTTTGCATTCATTAGTGTTCTAAACACTCCTCATCTCTGCTAATATTTGCTTCTAGGGAAGCCTTTGCAATCACATCACCGTTGCTACCTTTGATGGCTCATTCTCAAGTCACTAGCAAATTTCATAGGATCTCCAGAGACCTCTTTTATTCTTTGTAAACTCTGAAGACTATGAATATTTTTTCTCTAACTTTTTTTATACACTTCCCTTCTTAACTTTGCTTCCAGGCATTGAAAAATGACATGGTGGAGCCAAAATCCAACATGAATTCCTACAGAATTATAGCATATCAGAGTTGGAATAGAATCAATTGCCATCTAGTGCATTCTATACATAAATTGTCATAGTCCAATAGAATTTAAAATGTGGCAGCTAGGTAGCAGAGAGCTGGACTGGGAATTAGGAAGACCCAAGCTGAAATGCAGCCTCAGATGCTTCCTCTCCATTTTACTATTGCTAAATCACTTTACCACTCAATCTCAGTGTCTTAATCTGTAAAATGAGGGGAATTGATGTGATGGTTTATTTTTATTTAAATCTATGATCTTATAGTAATCCAGTCTGTGCTATGTTCCTCTGACTTCCTGAAGCAGCTCATTCTATAATTTTGAATAGCTCTAGTTGTTAGGATTCCCCCCCCCTTTTTTTTTTTTTTTTTTTTTTTTTTACAAAGACTAACTTCATCTAACTTTGTATCTTAGTCAGTTCTAGCAATGATAACTTGGTCCTCTTGGTCCAAGCAATACAAGCTTTTTTTTTTTTTCTTTTTTCTTTTTTTCTTTTCTTTTTTTTTTTAATTATAGCTTTTTATTTAAAAGATATATGCATGGGTAATTTTTCAGCATTGACAATTGCAAAACCTTTTGTTCCGACTTTTCCCCTCTTTCCCCCCCCACCTCTTCCCCCAGATGACAGGTTTACCAATACATGTTAAATATGTTAAAGTATAAGTTAAATACAATATATGTATATTTGTCCATACAGTTATTTTGCTAGTACAAGTTTTTTGTAACCCCTTTGTAATTAGAGCTCAGTAACCTCTTTTAGAGCTCAGTTACCTCCAGTGAAACTATGCAATACTTAGTAATGCAGTGATACCTGATAGGGCTAAATTATATGCACGGTTCATAGCATAAGTTGGGGAAAGGAAAAAAAGGAAATGCACATTTTCTATGTCAAGCAAAGCAAGAATATACCTGATCAATAGATGAAAATAGTAAAGATCTGAAGTTGATGGATTGGGACTTGCTTGGTTATTGGTGGAATTTAAGCAAAATACTTAGATAAGAAGGAATTGAGATAAGTCATTGTTTTGTGGAAAGACTGGCAGAAGGCTGAGACAGCTAGAGACCAAGAGCAATCAATCAAGCAAGATAGATATGAGCCAATGTTGTCATAGCATCCATGATAGCCCAGTGATCTGTTTGAAATGAAAACAACTATTTTTCTTTTATCTCTGATAGCAAAGGTCTTCTTGTTGCAATCTTTGTGAGAGTCCTTTAGATGAGAGGTTCTTAACCATTTTTGTGTCATGTACTTTTTTGACAGTCTGGTGATCTCTCCTCATAACACTCTTTTTAAATGCATAAAATAAGATTAAAAGGATTATAAAAGAAATCAATTTTATTTAACTAAAGATGTATTTTTCCCATCCAACTCATGAAAACTTTAGAAAACATCCACATGTGCCTTGGAGGCCTCCAAACTCCAGGTTAAGAATTTTTGCTCTAGATCTTAGAGGATCCAGATCTGTTGAAGTGAGAACATATATTAGAGGGAAAGTGGGAAAATTGGAACACCACTTTATTGTTGGTGGAATTATGAACTGATCCAGCCATTTTGTAGAACAATCTGGAATTATGCCCAAAGAGTTATTAAACTGCCTATTCAGGCACGATTAGAAGGGAAGTAGAAAACTAGGAAAAAATCTTTATATCCAAAGGTTCTGATAAAGGCCTTGTATTTAAAATAGATAGAGAACTGACTCAAATTTATAAGAATGTAAGCCATTCTCCAAATGATAAATGCTTAAAGGATATGGACAGATAATTTTTAGATAAAGAAATTAAAACCATTTCTAATCATATGAAAAATACTCTAAATCACTATTGATAAGAGAAATTCAAATTAAAACAACTCTGAGGTACCACTACATACCTCTCAGATTGACTAATATGACAGGAAAAAATATTGGAAGGCATGTGGGAAAATTGGAACACAAATACATTGTTGCGAACTAATTCAGCCATTCTGGAGAGCAATTTGAAACTATGCCCAAAGGGCTATCACACAGTGACAGTCTTTGATCCAGCAATTTCACTACTAAATCTCTATCTCAAGGGGTCACAAAAAAGGGAAAAGGACCTATATGTGTAAAAATGTTTGTAGTGGCAAGGAAGTGGAAACTGATTGGATGCCCATCAGTTGGGGAATGGTTGAATAAGTTATAGTATACGAATGTTATGGGATATTGTTGTTCTATAAGAAATGATCAGCAGGATGGTTTTAGAAAAGCCTGGAGAGACTTATATGCATTGATGCTAAGTGAAGTGAGCAGTACCAAGAGAACATTGTATAAAGCAACAAGATGCAATGATCCATTCTGATGGACAAGGCTCTTTTCAGTAATGAGATGATTCAGGCAAATTCCAATAGACTTGTAATGGAGAGAGCTATCTGCAGTCTGTAGAGACTGAATGTAGATCACAACAAATTTTTTTAATCTTTTTGTTGTTGTTGTGTTGTTGTTTGCTTGCTTTTTGTTTTTTTTCTCATTTTTCCTTTTTGAACTGATTTTTTTGTGTGTGTTTAGCATGACAATTGTGGAAATACATATGGAAGAATTACACATGTTTAACATATATTAAATTACTTGCCATCTAGGGGAGAAGGTGCAGGGAAGGTAGGGAGAAAATTTTGGAACATAATGGTTTGCAAGGACAAATGTTGAAAACTATGTTTGTATGTATTTGAAAATAAAAAGCTATTATTTAAATATAAAGAAATAAATAAAAATAAATTGCCTATACCTTTGACCCAGCAATATCATTTCTAGATCCATTTTGTAAGATTCTTATTTCATCAGGGTTGCTGAGGGCTCACCTCCTTGGTAATGAATCCATTCTAGTAGATGAGAGATCCATGTAGAGGATTAGAGGTTCTGGAAAGCTTGGCAGGTTTTTGTCCTCCAGAAAGATTCCCAATCTTATAAATCACCTTCCTTGGGAATCAAGTCCTCTTCTAGGGATGGGGTAAGTATATTGGCAATGTAAAATCTGACAAGAGGAAAAAGAAAAAAAAAGAGAAAGACAAAATGAAAGAGAGAAGAGAAGGAAATTAGAGAGTTGATGAGACTTTTGCCACCACTTCATAGGTTTAATTTTGCAAGGATAATACTTCAGCAAGAGCTTATTTCTTCCTAAGTACTATAATTGAAATTCAAATTTCTGGCAACACCAGATAAATGGTGGTTCCATAGACTATGTTTGTGTACACAAATGGTCTAGGCTTTCTCCAGGAGGGGAAATTTAATGCCATAAAAATACAATTTAGTCAATTATAATTTTTTGGCCCCCCAAATCTACAAAAACCAGAAAAATAATTACTCAGGTCCAATACTTGATACTAATGTCTAATACAAGAAAGTGATATAGTATTTAGAATAAGATCTAAAAAATACAAATATATAGGTACAAATTTAAAACCAATGCAACTAAACTTCAATTATTTTAAATTACTATTGAATCTAACCTATTTTTTAGTCTGTTTTTTAATGCCAGTCATCTAATATTTATTAAGTAAATACTACGTTATTAGGCATTGCTAGGCTGAAAAATTTTATTTTTTTAATTAATATAAATCTATTTTTATTTCCTCCCATCTACTACAAACCTGCCCCATACAGAACAAATGCATGTTGTCATAAAGAAAAACAAATTATTTGTAACAAATAAGCATAATCAAGCAAAATAAAGTCTTTTATTATCCACATTAAATATATATATATATATATATGTATGTCTCTGCATCTTGAATCTATTACTTTCTTCTTAGGAAATAGATTGCATGCTTTATCAGTCTCCTATACTCATGAATGTTCATCATGTTGATCAGCATTCTTATGGCTTTTAAAGTTGTTTCTCCTTATAGCATTGCTATTATTATGTAAATTGATTTCCATGTTCTTATCAGTTTTTGAAAGTCTTCAAAACTGTTTTTGTAATATCGATCTTATTGTATAATTTGTTCTTCAGCATCTGCTTGTTTTACAAGTCTTTATATGTCTATTTTTTTTAGCAAAATAATATTCTATTATATTCATACACCATGACTTGCTTAACTATTTCCTAACTGGTGGTCATCTCTTTAGTTTCAAGTATTTTGTTATTATAAAAAGACATGCTATAAATTATATACTTACTCTATTTTAAGAAGAAAAAAATAGTTTTCTATCACTTAAGCTCTGGATAATGGAAAAAAGTCTTATATACAATTCTCTAATTACTTTTGTGCTTCAGTATAATTTAATAACAAAAAACTCAGATATTTATTTGCAAATTATCAATGAAAATTCACCTTTTATAGGCTAGGGCACATAGGATGCCACCAATATACAAAGGTATTTACTCTTGATTCAATGTTATTTAATGCCATAAGCTGATTACTCCTAGTAAAACATAGCTTCAGAACTATTGTAAGCCTCTGGTTTGGAGTCTGGGTAGAAGCAGGCTTTTTGAAAACAAGTAGGGAAAGAATGAAAGATTTATAACTCAAAACTTTACATGTGCCATCAGTCTGACTCAATAGACAGTCAAAAGGTTTGTTTTGTTTTGTTTTGTTTTTTATCATCACATAAATAAGCCAACAGGAAACAGAGGACACCTGTATGTACTCTTATGGGGCACAAGGAGGAAGTGCCCCTTCCATTGCACATGCTATAAAAAAATTGATGAAATTTCATGAGAATTAGAATCAAGCAGGAAATATTACTGATTCATTGAGAACTAGGTCCTCAGTGGTTATTCTTCCTATTATATATAAGCATATATGTGGTTTACATTACAGAATGTAAGCACCTTGAGGGCATGAACTTTTATTTTTCTCTTTGTTTTCCTAACATCAAATTGTATACTGTAGGAGAGGGAGTAACCCAATCATTAGATGAGAAGTTGGTACAGGGAATATTGGTAGTAGCCACTTTTAGTTTGAGTCTGCTACCTTCAATGATCCTAATAGCAAAGAAAAGGTAGCTTCTGATTTGTGAAGTTTGATTATTTTAACTTGAGGTTTGCTCTACCTTTTCACTAAATACTCTTGGCAGAAGCTAATTAATATTATTTGATTAAATGATATTGAGGAGATATTAATGAGTTAACATATAAAGGAGTTGTAAATCGGTCATTGAAATTGGGTAAATCACACTAAATTAAATCTTTGGTGTTATAGTACTAGAGAAATACTCTTACCTTTTCAGTGTTACTCCTAGAACTGAATGTGACCTGCTGGTTCAATTTATGAACACAGAGTCTTGGGAGGGAGAATGAACCCAGAGTTCATGTGCTACGAATAGTTTCCAAGTTAATAAAGGTAAGCAAAATAGCATACTGCATAGCCGTATAACAGGGACAGGGACAAAACTTGTGATTTCATTGGTATAGGGGAATCTTAGGTGCAGAATTCCCTGTACCAAAACAGATCAGCACTTTGCAATTTATAGCTTTGGAGAGTTACATTTAGCACAGGAAGATTAAGTAATTTGCCTAGGATCAAATAACAGATTTGATGTATGTGGATTTGAACCCATGTCCCCTTGACTTCAAGACTGGCTCTAGATACTTAAGTATCTAGGTATATTTGATATATATATGTCTATGTAAGAACATATAACATATCCTACTTACAAGAAGTCATGGTATCATAAGCAATGTTTATAAAATATACATATTTATTTTGAAAGTGATCTTGAAATTTTGAAATAATAAACATGAATTATGAAGATGACATCAAAATATCAGAGATATATGGGTAATTAAGATATGTTCTGAAGCATATGTATATCCAAACATAAAACACACATTTGGGGTATTTTGTATAAATTTGTGTGCATTTCCATGTACTTGGATATATATATATATATATATATATATATATATATATTTAGAGAAATTGATGCCCCCCAAAACTTATATTTGCACTTTTTCCAAAGTGATTGGTTCAAAGGTTAGTTTTGTGTGACTTCTTTACAGTTCACTTCTGACAATAATCTCAAAATGTGTCTATTTGAACAGGGTTGACACTGCAGAAACAAGGAAATGTTCAAATCAAGATTTGACTGAAAAGTGAGAGGCATTCTTCCCAAGCATTTGAGAGGGCTCAGACCCTAGGTTTTTGGGGGAGGGGAAGAGAGAGGCTGCAATGACAGCTGGTGAGTTGTGGTCATCTCTGTAGAACCCATCATCCCTTCATGGAAACAGAGGTAAATTAGCAATTCCCTAAGGTCAGACGCTGTTACATCTTTCCCAGGATTCTATCTGCCCTCCACCCACAGCAGGAAGGTAAGCAAATGCCCCATGTGTTGTCTTCACTCAAAGAGCCCCCAGTGTTCTGGACAGAACTGGAAGGACACAACCACTACCAAGGGGCAATAATGGCAAACCTGGGAGGAAGCTGTGGCAAGGGGTGGCTAGATTCAATAGGAATTTAGATCAAAAGACTACAGCTGTGAGAGGACTTTAGTGGACTGAGGAGGGGTCTTGTATACTCTTCCTTTAGTCATTAGAACTGGAGCCAGAGAATTCTAAAGAAGTAATAAGTATAAAGGATATGATAGCTAATGGTTGGAATACTTCAAACAGAAGCAACTGAACATTAGCTCTTCACCTGGAATGGAGAGCCCAAATCCTGGGAGCTTGCTTTAGAAAGTGTTTGTTTTGTTTTGAATGTTTCAGTCTTCATTATTGCTGTCTCCTTATAGATTCCCTAGAATGTGGCACTCCAGGGGTTAATTGGGCTAGCTGCATTTACATAGGAATTCCTGAGTAGCACTAAATCATGCTCTTTATCCCTCTGTGTTATAGGAGAACATAAACGGTAATCAATACAACAGAGATAATATGAACTCAGCACTGGAGAAATCTGGGTGGTTTTTCCTTCTAAAGCAAAATGAGCAAGTCTGATCATTTTTTGAATCCCAAAAGCATTTATTTACATCCTAAAAATACCACACTGGACGTTTATTTTTGTCATAGATACACAGGAAGCAAAACTCCTCTTTGGCTGGCAACCAGACCAACAACTAACTCATGTAATGACGCCCAATGAGTGAGAGATGAAATCTAAAAGAAACCCCCAGTGACCTGGCTCCCAGTTCAGTCTTTTGGAATGGTTCTAGAATCCATGAAATTTTTAGTCAACAGGTATTTTCTTAGGTTGTTCTATTCTAGGCACTATGGAGAATACAAAAGAAACATAAGGCATGGTCTCTGTCCTGGAATTGCTTGCTATCTAGCTGAAAAGCTAAGGCAGAAATTCAACCAATTATTAAGTATTGATTGAACACCTACTGTGTGCTAGACTAGAAACAGAACATAAGTAAGTATATGAGCCAATAATACATGTTATATTACAGGATAAAGGTCCAAAAGGATTTCAGAGAATGGAAATACAATAGTTTAGAGTAGGCAGGGAAAGCTTGTTGGAAGAGATTGTTATCAAGGTAGCTCTTGAAGAATAGGTAGGATTTCAATTAGTGGCAAAGGTGGAGAGAGCAGTGAGAACAAAATGAACAAAAGAGACAGAAAGGTAAAAGTACAATGTATTTTGTCAAAAAAAAGCTGCTCTTATTAGAGTAGGCTGAACAGTGGGAAATAAAGCGAAATTCAAAAAGTGGCATTGAATGCTGGATTGTCTTAACTTTGAAGATGGAGTTCTAACTACAGGAAATAAGAAAATTTGGAAAGGAATACTAGAGAGGAAGGATACTCTATCTGAAACTTTATATCTATGGGGCATTTAAATAATGGTTCATTGGTCACTAGAATTAAAAATTCAGGTAAGATAATGTAGGTTAGAGAACCATCCCTAAGCAGAAAATAACTAATACTATGTGAATGAATGAGTTCACTGATTAAATGAGGGATCTATGAATTAATGAGTATAGGAAATTTCAGGTTTAAAGAAAATCCCTTTTGCCAATGCAGATTGGTGCCTTCTCTACAGCTTATAGTGTCCAGACTACTGAGAGATTTAATGATTTGTTCAGGGTCACACAGCCAATATATGTAAAAGGCATGACTTGAACTACCTGGTTCTGAGGCAGGCTCTTTATCAATTATATCATGCCTCAACCAAAGTGATTTAGAGAAATCAGCCTCAAAATGACATCTATAACATTCCAAAAAAAAAAAATTTATGTAACTCAATGGAAGATTAGGTGGTATAGTGGTTAGAGCATTAGGCTTGGAATCAGGAGGACTTAACTTTGTGAGTTCAAATCTGACCACAGACACTAACTGTGTGAACCTAGGGAAGTCACTTAATCCTGTGTGCCTCAGCTCCTCATTTGTAAAATGATCTGGAGAAGGATAAGATAAACCACTCCAGTATCTCTGTGAAGGAAACCCCAGAATGGGGTCATGGAGAGTTGGAGGCGACTGAACAAAAACTATAACTGAAAAATATAGACAATATTTTATAACAGTAACTTATAAATGAATGATAAACTACAATTTTACAAGGAATTATAAACATTTTGCATGCTTCTCAGTTTTGTCTTAAATAAGATATTCTTTTGACAAGTAAATTAACTGAAACAAAACAACAAACAATTTCCAGATTTGGCATTAAATAAGCACTTAAAAATTATTTTGTAATCATTCATTCAACTGCTCTACGTTCCAACCAAATTAGAGTAGAGAAGTTATTTCCCAAATTCATCATGCAATTTTTCACCTGTATTCATTCACACAGAAAGTTCCCCACATCTTGAATTCACTCTTTTCACATTTCTACCTGTCAAAATATTTTACTTCCTTTAAGGGTGAACTGAGGTATCACCTCTATATAAGACCTTTCCTGATTCCCCCAAATGAATACATTTTCTCCTTCTTCAAATTTCACTATAACATATTATCTGGAACTTTCTTTTGCTTCCTTAAAATCTATTCTGCCTGGTTATATGCAATTTCCACTGTAGAAGATAATCTCCTTGAGAAAAAAGTTATTTTAAAAACTTTTCACTCTTGAGATCCAACACAGTTCCTTATACATCATATAGAGAAGCAGATAAGTGGTGAGTAGATAGTACTCTGGGCCTGTCATCAGAAAGACTATGAACTCAGATGTTTCTTTAGCTTTGTGACTGTATCATATTGTTTAAACTCTGTTTGCCTTAGTTTCTCAGCTGTAAAGTGAGGCTATAACAGTGCTTACCTTGTAGTGTTGTTGTGAGGATCAAATGAGAGAAAAATCACTTAGCATAATACTTGCCATACAGTAGGAGTTATATAAGTGTTTATTTCCTTTTCTTTCCCCTTAATAAACATTTGTTGAATATAATGGAATTAGATATTTCAAAATATTAGAATTGAATTGGATTTTTATGTACCAAATAGTTGGAAGTGTTTGGAGATATAAAATATAGAAAAGAGATAGAAAAGAAAGAAAACTGATAAAATAATATCAGATTTATTTGGGAGTAAGTCAATGGGTGGTCTTTGTCACTAAATCTGTGACTTTGTTGAATGCATCATGTATATAGAGCCCCTTGCAATGCAAAATGAATATAGATAGAGTTGGATTTTAGTAAGGACTGGACTTGGTGACCCATAAGATTATATTTTATGATTCTTTAATAGTAGAGGCTCGTTATAGGTTTTTTTGAGCAAGGAGACAATTAAGAAGAAAGATCAAATTTAGAAATGATGTACAAGATGGATTAGAAGGGAGAGTTTGGAGGCTGGGAACCTGGCTGTCCTACATTTCACATAGGGCACTTGAAAGAAGAGTTTCCTAGAAATAAAGGTTTCCAAATTTTGAAATCTTACAGGACCATATCCTCTTGCAAATGATTTGTGACTTATTTATTCAGAGTATCCTTTAAAAGCTATCCAGGAGTAATGCAGACAATCATCACTTTCCCCTATATTAAATAGATTACAGGGATGAGAAATTGGTTTGCCTGCCCTTTTTACCATCTCTGTTTTATGTAGCCTGTTGACAGCAATGTAACAAGAAAACTAAGGTTTTGAGTTTGCTCATACTGCTGGAGTGAATTGTGGGAAGACTGCTTATGTGGAAGTTATGGTGAGTTGATTAAAACTATTCAGTGATATAAGAAGAAAAAATACCTTAAATGGTCACATATGAGGTCTCAGATGAAAGTAAAGAATAATTTCCTAATGGCATTGTAGAACACCAGAGCAAAAATAGATTTAGGGTTTCCTTTGCACATCTTTAGAGTAGGCATTTTCTTCCAAGATTAAACTCTGTGTGAGTCTGCATGGAAATCTACCTCCCCCTCAATTTTACAAGTTATCATTTAAAAAAAATATATATATAATCAAGTTTCTTCTTTGAGAATCTTTATTTTGCTGGATTGAATACATGGGGCCAGGGAATTTTCCACCTGCTTGTTCCTGTTGAGAATTATCTTGTTTGGAAATATTACTGAATTTGCTTATGCTGCTGGCAACTTCATAGGGTGAATACCACTTTCCTTCAAACAGGAAACTGACCATGCAGTTTCAAAACCAAAGACTAGGAAATAAAATGTCAAAATCCATCAAATCTCAATTTATGATAATCAATCTTTAATTCTATAAATACATTCTCTCTCTCTCTCTCTCTCTCTCTCTCTCTCTCTCTCTCTCTCTCTCTCTCTCTCTCTTTTTTTTTTTTTTGGAGGCGGGGGTTAAGTGACTTGCCCAGGGTCACACAGCTAGGAAGTGTTAAGTGTCTGAGACCAAATTTGAACTTGGGTCCTCCTGAATTCAAGGCTGGTGCTCTATCTACTGCACCACCTAGCTCCCCCTATAAATACATTCTCAATATAGATCCTGATCATCACATAACCCCTCTGAGCAAATGCAAAAAAAACTCAGTTCAGAGTCAGAAGGGGGGGATGGAAGTCATGCCTCTAACACATACTACTAGCTGGATAAAGCTGGACAATGCCATTCAATTCAAAAACATCTATGAAGTAGTTATTATGTGCAAGGCACTGTCAAAAGACAATCCTTGTTCTCAAGAAGCTTACAATGTAATGGATAAATCATTTAACAGTACCCTGCTCTATTCTCTTTGACCATAAGTTGCAGAGCAGGTGCTGTTATATGATAGTAGAGATAGCATCTTCACTGGAAATTAAAATAATAATAATAGTTAAGTTTTATAGTACTTAACACATATTATTTCTTGTTATATTCATGACAACCCTAGAGGGTAGGTGCTATTATTATTCTTGTTTTACAAATGAAGGAACAAAACCTGAGAGATATTCAGTGCCTTACCCATAGCCATAGCTAATAAAAGTCTACAAAAGGATTTGAAATAAAGTTTTCCTGATTTCCAAGAGTTAGCTAAGTGGCACAGAGGATGGAACAAGGCTTGAAATCTGGAAAATTCTTCTTGTGATCAAACTCAGACACTTACTAACTGTGTGATCCTGGGCATATCACATAACCCTATTTGTCTCAGTTTCCTCATCTGTAAAATGAGCTACAGAAAGAAATGGAAAACCACTCCAGTTTCTCTGCACTGAAAATCCCAAAAGAGATCACAAAGAGTCGGATATGATGGAAAAACAACTAAACTTCCTGACAGCTAGGGTAGCATTATATCCACTGTACAACCTAGCTCTCTATAACAATGTAATCACAGGTCCACTTCAAAACATGACACCCTTACCCCCAGTCAAATAGTGACTTAGCAGTCACTATTTCAGAGCTTCCAATTCAGATTGTCACCTCTAACTTAACATCGAATAGAAGCCACAACTATAATATTTTAGGCTGCAATTTCCAAGTTTTCTAAAAAAAAATAGAAAATATTTGCCTAACACTGATTTCTGTGATGTTGAAATGCATTTTTAAAGAGGAACCAAAATTTTTCTTTTTCTCCCAATTACCTTTATATTTTTATCTGTTTGCTCCTTTCAGTTCTTTTCAATGGCACCTGTATAGCTGACCCAGAAAAAGCTTCAAAATGTAACTGAGAGAAATAAGTTTAGAGTTTCTTCAGTGAAATTTGCAGCTATCAGTTCACTTGGTTGTTTCTCTTATTTAAAAAAATCATATTCTTCTGAACATCTGTGATTTTTAGTGTTGGCTCATTATTGTCATAATCATGTTGCCTGAAAATGTTCTTTAGCTCTTCTTCCTATTCCACTAAAATATATTAGCTACAAATCTCCATAGTTATTGACTGGTTTTGGCTTGGAAACAATTTTAAAAATCATTTAGTAATTTCTTAGAATGACTTTGTAAGAGCTATCAACTGCAGGACCTCTCAAGTCTAATTACACTTGCCTTCTTAACAGCCTAAATAGATCTACACACAAGTTGAGATTAGGATAGAATAGTGGCAAGAATAAGTTTTTGATCAGCCATTAGCAAGGCATACAGGGATAAATGGCATCATCTAAAGACCTTTCCATTTAAGCCTGTATGTAGCCTTTCTGTGACAGCATTCTGCAAGATCAATCATCACAGAAGGAAGGCATCTGCGTAACTTCTCCCAATGGCAAAAGAAAATTATTCCATCAAAACTTGTGGGAACCTGTTCCATGAATTTATTAATTTATTTATAAATGTATTATTATTATTATTATTTTTATCTTTCCTCCTAGTAGAAAGTAAGCTTCTTGAGAGAAGATTCTTGCTTCTATCACTTCTGTCTATATGACTTTGGACAAGTCACATTGTCTTTCTTAATTCAGTGTCCTCATATGTTAAGTGAGAGGGTTGAACTAAATACCATCTAAGGTATCTTCCAGATCTAAATCTATAGCGGCAATGTCCAGGATTTTATATCTCCAGTAGGTTTTATACTTCCATTGTAGCTGTTCAATCAATATTGAATTGAACTGAATAGAGTAACTCCCTATAGGTATACAGATTGAGCAAAGCAGCCAAACAACCTCAGAACTATTTACTTTCATTCTAGATTAGGACCATCATCCTCAGTTAATGTAATAGTTCCAAAATTTGGCATATGTAATATAATTTCCTATTAGCATGAAATAGGGCCTGGTGTCTGAAGTTCTGATTATTGTTACAATCCTGTCATTAGTTAGAAGGTCATGAATATAAACATCTTTTGATTAGTTGTTAATCATGTAGATCTCTGAACCTCAGTTTCTTCTTCTGCAAACAAAAAGTAAGGACACCTGCCTGGACTATTTTATAAGGTCAAATGAGATACTGTGTAGGAAAAATTTTTGATGACTATAAAATTGTTATACATAGATAAAATATTTAAGGCTATCTTTCCAGCTTATCACTTCAAGTGAAGATTTTTCCATTTTTACCCTATTGTAAATTAGAAAATAAGACAAATCTTAACTTAAATATCCTAATTCAATAATAGAAGAGGTGTTATGTGCAACAATATACCATTATCAGTCACAGAATCATAAGCTTTCAGAATTGGAAGGGACCTCAAGAGTTATCTACTTTAACTCACATTTGAAAAAGAATTACATATTGTTAGCACTACTGTCTATCTACCCAGGTTACTTATACCTTCGGAAGCTAATAATTAATGTGTAACAAGAAAATGGTATTCACACACATATATTGTATCTAGGTTATATTGTAACACATGTAAAATGTATGGGATTACCTGTCATCGGGGGGAGGGAGTGGAGGGAGGGAGGGGATAATTTGGAAAAATGAATAAAAAAAAAAAAGAAAAAAAAAAGAAAAAGTATTACATTATAATTTAGCATCCAACTTTTTGCTTGGAAAACTACTCAGGAAAGAAACCTGCCATCTCCCAAGAAATCCATTCTACTTTAGGGCAATTGGAATTATTAGGAAGTTTCAAACTTAAGTTTCTCTCTCCCTCCTTTCCTCCTTCCATTGTCATCTTCCTCTTCTTCTTTCTTCTTTCTCTCTGTTTCTATATCTCTGTCTCCCTCTCCCCCACCTGTTGTTCTTAGTACTGTCCCTGGGGGTTAAACAGAACAAGTCTCAACTGTCTTCCATATTACAGAATTTCAAATACTTAAAAAGAACTATCATGTTCCTACCTCCCCCTGCCAATCAGCCATTTTTGTTTTGTTTTGTTTTGTTTTGTTTTCGGGTTAATGCTCCGCAATTCCTTTAAATGATTCTTATATGACATGGATTGAAGGCTCTTGATTATTTTGATTGCCTTCCTCTGGGTGCTTTTAGGTCAGGTTTATCAATGTCCTTAATAAAATGTGGTGCCCTGAATTGAAATCAATACTGTAAAGGGGTTCTGACCAGGGCAAGGTACAGAGGGACTATCAGTTCCTTATTACTGGTAGCTTTTATTTTCTTAATGCATTCTAAGATTTCCTTAATTTTTTTTTTGCTGCCATATTACAATGTTGATTCCCATTGAGCCAATATTTTTAAAAAAACATGTTCTTTTCTCCTTGATTACTATTGAACTATGCCTTTTTTCAGTTTATACTTATGAGGTTAATAGTTTGAATCTAAGTTTCAGGATTTAGATTGATGACTATTAAATTTAATTTTATTAGATTTGGTCCAATAATCTAAACCATAAGATATTTAGGAGTCCTCACTGTGGTTCATTGTGTTAGCCATCCTTTCCAGCTTTGTGATATTTACATATGAAGAATACCATGGTGACCCATCATCATGTAACCTATTCTCTGAGTTGTATTTCCAGGAGGAGGGATGGGTTATCCTCAACCCTTTTGACAAGCATATTATATTTGTAAAACAGCTGTCTGGGATTAGGAGTATAGAACATGCCTATGGCTCAAGGATTTTCTCTATATGAAGCAAATGATACCACATTGGGATCAAAATGAAATCTTAGCCTCAACAACTACCCTATCATAATGAATGAAGAGCAGGTTTGGCGAATGACATACCAAGTGCCAGACTACAATATAGACTGACACTCATTTCAACTCATTTATCATCACTTCCCTTGTCTAAACTCAGAGGTAGAGGCTTAATACCAGACACAGCTGTTATCATAGATTTGCAAAGATCTGCTTTGAATATTGACAGTAAGAGTATTGATGATGCTTTCAAATATGCCTGGGCACATGTGGTCCCCTAGCACTTAATTTAATGTCTCCTATTGGACTGAGTTTTACTCTTTAAATATAGTCAAGGACATGAATTCCACCACTGAACTCCTAGAATATTCCACATTAATTTATGAGAATAATCTAGCCTCCTTATCTGCTAATTCTTCCTTAGTATTTGTAGAATAGACATGTCTCCCATCAAGACAGATAGAAAGAAGAAAAGATATATTTACTGTTTGTGCAAGAAAACTATGTAATTTTTAAATTCTAAACACCCCAGAATTTCCCATGATGAAGGTCACATTCATCCAAGAAAGGTCAGGATAGTTGGAAGGAGAAGGAAGATACCATTTTCAATGGAGACTAGAAAATTTCAGAACTTGTATGAAAAACACTTTCCACACAGTTAAGGAATAGTGTTTGTTGAATCAATGAATGATTGATAGGAAAGGAAAGAAAGAAGTCAGGAAAACAGGTCAAATGAAATCAATTTAATTGAATAGCCTTATAAAAATTAGTTAAGAACTCTAAACTTAAACAGTTGAAGTGGCTGCAAATTCTGATGAACTAAATATCAGCTATTGTCACAATCATAGAATGTCAAGAGATTGCCTCAGTCAATGCTCCCCTTTCACAGATATAGCAATTGAGGACTAGACAAGGGAAGTATTTGCAGAAGATCACAGTTAATGAGTAGTGAAGCCAAATTAAATCTAGATCTATTAATTCTTAGGCCAATTTCCACTTTTTACTTATTTTTTATTTCAAGACTTTCTGTTCCATATAATGAAGGATTTGTAAGAATTTGTCATTATTGCTTTAGTTAATTCCTAATGGTAGACAATTCCTGTGTGAACTAATCTAAGAAATAAATAAGAAATCCAAACTTCTTCCACACTTTTCAGCAGGAGCATGACTGAAAATGTTGGTAACAGGGCAAATTCATTTGGTGGTGGAGGTATCAGGTGATGTTTATAATGATTCAGTGGTGATGAAAACGCCTGCTTTTTCAGGCTGGTAGCTCTTTTGCCTCCTCCTGAATCAGTCACAGACTGCGTGAGTGAAAAATCCTTTCCCCTGCTACTACTTATTAATCTCTCATCCCCATTCACCTCAGTTCACCCTCTCCCCATCCTAACCTGTACTTCCTTTGCCTTTACAATGTCATCCAAAGTCCTCCTCTTCCACTACCATTTTTAATATCTTCCATACTTTAGCACAGTGGTTGGCATAGAGCCTTTTCAGGTTGAAGAGTTTACCATCAGCATAGTAGCTGACTTTGATGTCATATTTGTCCTTTTAGAAGGATTTCAACAATATGCCTGAAAATAACATGCTAAAGTGCATAACAGCAAGCACACAGCATTGTTTCACTCCACTGGTTACTGAGATAGCTCAAGAGTATTGTCCATTGTACAGAATGTTCATGCCATCATGAAATTGAGATACTATACTGATGAACTTCTCTGGATAACCAAATTTTGTTATAATTTTCCATAAGCCCTTATGATTAACAGCATCAAAGGCGTTGTTTATATTTACAAATGTTGAATGAAGACCTCTTTCTTCTCCCAGCATTTCTCTGAAGCTGTTTTGCAGCAAACACTATGTAAACTGTTCCTCACACTCTTCTGAAGCCCCACTAACTTTCAGGTAGATGATCTTCTTCCAGCTATGGGATCATCTTATTAAAGAGGATTCTGTCAAGAATCTTCAATCCATTCCCTTTACCTTTATGAGATGGACAATGGAGACATCCTGGGGCATGACTTTCTCTTTCCATGTAATCTGGAAAATTTCAGTCAGCTTTTATATGAGCATGGACCCCCTTCTTCCCCCAGACCTTGTAAATCTCAGTTGGAATAGAATCAGCATCAGAAGCTCTGCCACACAAGAGTAGCCTAATAGTCTTCAAAATCTCTTTTTTAGTTGGAGCTTTAGCTAGGTAGTGATTGATTTCAATCTGAAGTAAATGATTGATTCTTTCAGCACTGATTGATGATGGTCTATGGCAGTATTCAGCCCATCTCAGTGAGATCATGGCCTTATCATTAATCAATATGGTTCCACCATATTGCATAATTGAGATGCACCATAGATCTTTGGTCCACAAACAACCTTCAGTACATCATAAAAGTGCTTTGGATTGTTTCTATCAGTATAAAATTGAATTTTCATCTGCCTTCTTACATCTCACTAAGTTTCTATTGTACTTTCTTTTTGATAGAATTGAATGCTACCCTTCTTACAAATGGATGAATTCTTCTGCTGGTACATCCTGTAGAGGGAACATTGATGCATGACTTTTTCTTTACAGATGATTGTGCAATATAGCACAATACAACCTCCAAAGCTGAGATGCAACTAAGTATGAATAGATTCTCTGCTGCTTGTGCTAAATTTTGCCTAACAATTAACACCAAGAAAAGACTGGTGTTCCATCAGCCAGCACTAGGCCATCTATATGTGTAACCATTGATTACAATAAATGGAGAAGTTTTGAATTCTGTAGATAAGTTCACTTATCTTGGCAGTATACTTGCCAGGGATGTCCTCATTGATAAAGAAGTTGCTGAACTAGCTTAGTGTTTGGAGGACTAAGAGAGTAAGGCATTAGACTGACTACCCAATTGAAGGTCTACAGAGTAGTTGTGCTGACCCTATTGCTGTATGTCTATAAAGCCTGGACAGTGTACAAGTACCATGCCAGAAAATCATTTCCATTTGAATAATCTTAGGAAGATTCTGAAGATCACCTGACAGGATAAGATTCTAGACACTGAGGTTCTTTCTAAAACTAAACTGCCAAGCACTTAAATTCTACTCCAGAGAGCATAAATCCATTGGTTTAGCCACATTACTCAAATGCCAAATGCATGCTTGACAAAAAGACAATTTTTGAAGAACTCAAACAGAAAAAGTACTCACAGGGTGGTCAGAAAAAGTAATACAAGGACACTTTCAAGATCTCTCTTGAGAACTTTAGACTTGATTGTAAGACATTGGAGATACTTGTGCAAGACCACCCAGCTTGACACACCCTCATCAGAGAAGGTGCTGTGCTCTATGAACAAAGGAGAATTGAATTAGCTCAGAAGAAATTCAAGATATGCAAAGTTAGAGAATCTACTCCAAATGTTTATAGGGAATATTTGTGTCTGATCTGTGGCAGTGTATTCTGAATTCTGATCAACCACAATTGGACACACTAACTTGAGTCTAATATAATGATGTGTCACTTTGGTCCCCTTCAAAAACAAAGGGTAACAACTGATTCACCAACACACTATAAAGTATTAATAAAAGTTTGTTGATTGATTGGTTGATTGAAATAAAAAGAGCCCTACTGACAAAAACAAAAACAACCCAAGATGACAGCACTAACAAAATACTACCTTTTTTGCTACCTTCTTTAGTCAGCAATGGGCGTACCTTCCCTCATTTCTTTCTAGCACATTGAACCTGAAGCTCCTCTCTCATTCTCCTTCCTTTCTCAAGAAATATATCACTTTGTTGAGTCTTCCTTTTAATACATTCCCCTGTTCATTTACTTGGGGACTTGAATAGACATATTTATGTCTACTAAAAAACTTTGACCTCATCATAAATTACTCTCTTCTCCCCCTAACATTCTATGAGGCAAGAGGGCAGGGAACCCTTGACCAACCTCAAGATAGCTCTAGAGGTGTCCTTCTCTTTGAGGCACTACATGGAAGCTCACTGTTTATTCTTGGTCTAGAAGACACTTTTTCTGCTACTCTTTTTAGGCAACAACTGTTAAATAAGAATCCTTCTATTTTCTCTGATAAGTCTATTTCTCATCTACTGTACTTAGAAACCCTGAAAAGATACAAGAACACCATATTCGTATCTTATGACATCAACAGTCATGAACCTCATTCTCAACCTCTTCCCAGGGTCACTCTCCCCTGCAACCCTTAAGGAGACAGATTAATATTAAATAGTGAAATTAATATTAATAGTGGAATAGAGGATACCCTATTCCCTCCTCCTCATTAGCTAGTAACCTCACTCCATCCTTCTCTTCTGAGGCTACTTTTCCCTTTAATCTCATTACTAATATGGCAGAGGATATAATAAGATAATAGAATTGAAGTCTTCAGACTGTGGCAGAAAGGAAGTGGTGATACCCCTGGATGTCAGTATCTATGTTAAGACTCAAAGTGCCCCTTCCCTAGTTACAACTCTGAATTCAATCCTCCTGCTGTGTACAAACTTAAGTTCCAGATGTGGGTAAAAATTTTAGATCATGTAAAAAATCAAAATTGCTTCAATGATACTTTCCATAATGTGATTCTAGAAAAACTCTTAGATCAAAGATAACAAGGTGATATGTATATATAATCACAAAATATAATTTATGAAAGTGTGTGTGGGAGGGTGATGAAGAGAAAGGATATATATATATGAATTATTTCTATTCAGACTTAAGTATATATAGAAACACAATGATGTGGTCAGACAAGAACTTCTAGAGAAAAATATAGTAAACTTAAGATTTAAAGGAAGAAGTGATCTTAGGTTTTATCTAGTCCTTTCTTCTCTGTGAGAAAATTGAAGTTCAAAACAATAAAGCAAAAAAAGGGGTGGCCCAGGGAATAGAGTACCAGCCTTGGAGTCAAAAGGACTCCAAGTTCAAATGCAGCCTTAGACCCTTCACATGTGTGACCTTGGGCAAATAAGTTGAGGCTCCAAATTTCCAAGTCTAACTCCAAATCTACTATTCTTTCTACTGAATCTCATTACCCTGAATAGCCTGGGAGGTGGTACCACGAAATGGGAAAGTTGTTGCTCATGAACAGGTCAATCTTGAGTTTAAAGATAGAGACATAAATAACAGATTTTTGAAAGAACATTGAAAGCCACAGACAAAAGAACAGTCTTCGCATGTGCATATGGGAGAGAGAACTGTGGGTGATACATTGGGCTTTTCCACTGTACCTGCTGCCCTCACAGATGTCGGCTGCTCCAGGCTATATTTGTGTGTATAGCTTGGGTGCACAGAAAGTCTGAGTGGGAGGAATTTTTTTTATACCATTCATACCGAGAGTTGTGAAGATTGAATAGTTCCCTGAAGGTTCATGAATTCATTTTTTAAAACTCATTTAGAACTAAACTAAATTATCTTGATCTCTTTATATTTCAGAAAGAAATTCTAAAAATATTGTAGTTATAACTATATGCACATATATACATACTCACACACATATATAACTATATTTATACTTATGTCTCTGTGTACATATATTTATGTATGTTTAGACTTAAATATATATTATCTATGTGAGTTCTTTATATTTATGTCTAACTTTGTACAAATTTCTGTATCTCTAGTCACATATATCTAATCTATAACTATACATACAGATTTATCCACATTTATAATTACTTATAACTATATCTATGTCTCAGTGCTCACATATGTGTATATACGTACCTCTCTCTATATATATATATCTCATCTATATGAAAGAAATCTTTATATCTATGTGTAAACCTATATCAGTTTCTGAATCTGTATCTATATATATTTGATCTATAGCTATAACTATACCTATATTTATATATATATTTCCTCTATATACATATAACTTTAACTGTATTGTATTTTATCTATATTTATGTCTCCATATAATTATAATTATATCTATATCTTAAGTGTTATCTATTGTTACTGTATTTGCATATATATATTTATATTTGTAGAATTCTAACTGTAGATAGAGCTGGAAGTGGAACTCTAGAGTTGAAACTATGTATCTATAACTGTATCTATATCAATCACTAACTGTATCTATATTATTAACTGTATCTATATCACTAATTGCATCTATATCACTAACTGTATCTATATCACTATCTGTAGCCCTCGTGGTAGCTGGAACTGCAGCTATGGCAGTTATGGACAAAAGGAGCAGGAGTTTCTGAGTCTTCTTTGCCACTTTGGCCACTATAACATTTTCATTGTATGGCGAATTTTCATTGCTTGGTGATAAGCAGCTATCAATGGAATATGGTTCCCCATCTTTCGAGCTTGCCATTATTCCCCTTTTTCCTAATGTATATTCACTCTCCTGCTCTCATTTCCACCCCAACCTTTCAGCCTGCCTTGCCATTCACCTTTTCTAGGACTCACTGTAGCATCAGGAGATGCTTAGGAAGAAAAGGAAGATACCTAGGATTTGATTTTGCCAAAAAACAAAAACAAAAACCAAACCCACAACAACAACATTGTAATTGAATACAAGAGATTTGGCTTTAATCAACCAATTGCTAACAGTGAATTCAAGGAATTGAAGAATAAGAACCCTTTCTCCCCTTCAACAACATTGAAACATTCAAAGGAAATCCCAGGAAGCATTGATGAGAACACTAATTACTATTATGACATTTAACTGGTTGTCAGCCTCATTCCAAGTGTAACATTTATGTTGAATATCTCATTATTTCCGTATGCAGTTGAGGCCAGAGACAAGGGTCTAGTGAGGTCCTACAGAAAGAGAACAAGGATTGCCAATGCTATGTCTCCATGGTAGCACTGCTAATCTGGCAAGATCGCCAAGCACACACAGAGGAGGAGAGGTTATTGACAAAGCTATCTTTGATACAGGGACTCCGCAGAGAGGAAAACAGTCCAAGAAATCCATTTCTAAAGGATGTTCTAACCCTTTAAATATAGCCTTTGCACAGAAAGGGAGACTTTGAGGTAGTGGGGGTGGGGGTGGGGGCAGAGAAGCATTCCATTTTCAGGAGAACTTTTTGGTTTGGCCTGGGCTTGTTTTTGTTATAGTGCTCTCAAATGGCACTGGCAATCACATTAGTGGTTGTGTGCATTGTGGCCACTTCAATCAAGGCTTTTTGTTTGGGATCACCTGCCTTGCTTCATGGCAGGCTTTTATTCTATGGGCTGCTTTGCAGAGATCTAATCTGGCCTCGTGTTTAAAGAAATGAGCAAGAAATCAAGGGGGAAGAGATACCACTTTTCTCATGCATGTTAGGGTGGGCAAAGCACACGTAACCCTACCACCCAAACAAGGGACTAATCTCTGCCCAGTAAGTTTACTCTAGGATGAAAATAAAATAAAACTCTACTGGCTTTAAATAATGAAACAATAACACTGAATAAGCATCTCTGTGTGTGTGTGTGTGTGTGTGTGTGTGTGTGTGTGTACTCATTAGATCAAATGAAAATGACCGGTTGAATTTATGGGAAATGAAATTCAATGGGAAAAATGTAAAAGTTTGTGACTTAATTTAAAAAAAAAATAAATTCTATAAGCTCCCAATTAATGCAAATAAAGAATCCCATGAAAAGATCATGTAATTTAAATTCACTTTGCATATTTCATTGGGTTGAAAGCAGTTACTGAATTTTGTATAATGATAATGCCATATTGTACACATTTGATGCATTGAGTACTTCATGAGATTCATTATTCTTTCTAATTGGGTATAGTTGTCTATATACTAGGGTGGGTAAAGTTGAATAGGCAAGATCACATAAAAAAATAAAAATTCTAGTATACCACATGTTTATATGAATCAGTAGAACAACCTGCTAGCTAAAAAGTAAATATAATTTTAGGTTACATTCATGGTAGCATAAGGAGATCAATTATAAGAGTATAAGCCTCCTCTCAAGAATGTTCAGAGCAATGGAGGTGATAATCTTATTGTACTTTATCTTAGGCAGACCACATATGAGCTTTTTAAAAAGGGTAATGTAGCCAAATGTAGATACAGATGGAATTTGATCATATTAGCTAAGTTAGCAAACTGCTAAATTCAGCTAATTTTTTTTTTTTTTTTTAGCATTTGACAAAGTTTCTCATGCTATCTTTTTTTCTGAAAACTTTAGGTGGACTTGAAACTGATTAAGTAGGCATACTCAAAGTATAGTCATTAATGCTTTCATGTAAATTTGGAAGGAGATCTTTAATGGAGTGTCCTCAGGACAGATGCTTGACTAGTGCTATTTACTTTCTTTTTTCTTTTCTTTTCTTTTTTAAAATTATTTAAAACTAAAGACAATAAGAAAAAATCAAATGAAAAAGAATGACAGAAAAAGGAAAAAAAAAACAAGACAAAACATTGTGCTCAGCAGAACATCAAAAAAGATTCAAAATATCGTAACAATAAATTTACATTTCAAGAAAGCATATATAATAATAGAAGACATTATATTCATGACTTCATCTTTTTTTTTTTGCTTCCTTATAGATTATTCTTTTGCTCTTTGTTGTGCACTTTTTACTTCATTCTTTTTTTCCCTTTCATCTCCTCCCATCTTCCCAAGCTACATTTAAGCATGGATATACCTATGTATACATTTACATATATATCCACACACATACCCAACCATATACATGCACCTATATTCATGTATGTACACACAGTGCATGTAAGTATACATATATACACACACATTCACATTTACACATACATGGGCATGCATCAAAAATAATATTAATATGGCTAAGAAATAATGTAGATTTCTCTCTTGATTGAATCTTTAAATCTGATTTTAAGATCAATAATTACTAGTCCTATTTTTCTTCTAATAAGTTCTCCTGTTTTATGTTGTGTTTGTATATATCTCTCATTTCCTATCCCTGCTAACTTTTCTACTTTAGATCTCCCCCTGGACTTACCTTGCTATTACTTAACCTCCTCCTTCCCATGGATCTCTCCATTATCTTCTCCTCCCATCCTTTCCCTTCCATTTATCTCATTCCCATTAATCTACATACCTTATCCCACTCCCATTTATCAATTTATCCCTCTGTACCTTACCTTATCTTATACTACCCTTTCCTTCCCTCTTTACCCCTTTCCCATTAATCTACAAAATGTTGAAAACTTGTGAAAATATCCACTTTTTTCACTCAATATTATGGTTAATTTTGTTGGCTATGATATTTTTGATTGCAGGCCTAGTTATTTTGATTGTCAATGTATAACATTTTAGGATCTGTGGTTTTTTATTGTAGCTGTTGATAAATCCTGTACAATTTGAATTGGTGGGGTTTTGTTGTTGTTTGTTCCTTTGTTTCTCGTAAAATTTTCTCTTTGATCTGGGGTTTCAAAATTTAGCAATAATCTTCCAAAGTGTTTTACTTGTATAAGATCTCTTTAAGGTAGTGATTGGTGGATTTTTTCCATTTCTACTTTCACTTCTTGTTCTATCACTTCAGGACAATTTTCTTGATTATTTCTTGCATTATTGTGTCAAAGTTCTTTTTTTGGGTCATAGCTTTCAGGTAGTCCAGTTATGCTCGTTTTCTTTTCTTGATCTGTTTTGCAGATTTGTTGTTTTTCTTATAAGATGTTTCACATTCTGTTCTATTTTTTTATTCTTTATATTTTGTTTTATTATTTCTTGCTTTCTTATAGCTTTGCTATTTTTCTCCTTGCTCAATTTTAATTTACAAAGAATTATTTTCTTCTTTAAGACTGGTTCTCCTTTTCTAGTTGGCTTGCTTTCTTTTTATAATCTCCTTGTTTTTCTTGGTTTTAAATTTTTTTTGGTTTTAAATTTTTCCTCAATCTCTAATTTGATTTTTAAAGTCTAGTGAGTTCTTCTATAAATTCTTTCTTGGCAGGTAATTATTTGATGTTACTCTTTGGAGTAGGAAAGGCTTCCCCCTTCCCATATTAAGCTTCTATGTTCATTCTAAGATGCAATTTTGTTTTGTTTGTGGGGGAAATCTGTAGAATTTGGAATTTTCTGACCTACTCCACCATCTCCCCAGAATCCTCTTCAGGCCTGTGCTCTTTAACACAGTAAGTATCTAAGGAAGGATTTGAGCTCAGGTTTTCCTGTTTCCAAGAACCATGCTTCATCTAATTCACTGTAACATTTGCTTACTCTGTAATATCATCCCTAGTTCTATATGACCCCAAATTCAGCACTCTTGATCATAGTTTACCAAGGAAATATCTCTATAGTTGGATTTGGGAATCTTGCAGCATCTTGATGTGTATGAGAGCATTAAAAGGTATCAGGAATGGTGAGCACCAAATGACATCATAAAAATGAAACTATATCTTAATAGAAAATGATAATTATTATGGGATTCATATCAGAATCAGATGTCTCTATCCTTCATTTTGGAGCTTGCAAATTATTTTACTAATTAAAATGATTTTTAAAAATATTCATAAACAATAAGCCCCAAATTATTGTGATACCTCTTTACCTTTCAATAAATTTGGGGAATTATTTCTAAAGCCTGTCTTTTTCCTTCTCACAATTTTATCACAGATATAATGCAATAATGAATAGTAATAATTAAGAAATAATGTTTCTCCAATTTCTCCATTATTTTAATATCTTCTTCTCTCTGAGCTATCTTGTTTAAGAAAATATCTCATTGTACTCAAGATTACATCATCTTTATAATAGAATTTTTCACTCTGGTCTTCATCTTATCCATGTGCTCCTCCCCACTTCCATTTCAATTTCCTCTTACAGCATATTGAGAAAATTGCATATTTGATGATTCCCTTATCACTGTTGATGAAAGAAAAACAAAAATAAAATTGTTGCATTTTTTCATCTGTTGTTCTCCTGCCAGTTTCTTCTCGGAATTCTTCTTGAGATAGAATAATTTAGTTGGGCCTCAAGCAAAGTTCTGTAGATTTGCCTTTCACTATTTGAAGTAATACTACTTATAATCTTTTCCCATATTTCTCTGTTGTATTTTACAAATAACTTTCGATTTTAATTTGCTGTTCTTGCTTTCAGCTATGATATTTCACCATTTGGAAAAAATGCCAGGAGCCCTGCTTCTGGGGATTCAGGGAAACACAATAGTCCTCCCCTTTTGCCTATAACTAGAAAAATGAAGCACAAGCCAGTGACTTGAGTCAAGTCTTCAGGATTGTGAGGTACACAAAAATTTTGCTGCATATCACCTCATGTTATGGGTGGGATTTTCAATCCAGCTTTAACTCAAAGAGGAACTCAATTAAGCATTTTTAAAAGAACATATAGCAACCTGTGTCTTTGAAGGCCTAATAACCCTAGGTCAAAGTAGTCTCCAGACTATTTAATGGAATATGAGGCATTCTGCCAAGGGAAGATAGGTGGAAAGCTCCTGTAGACTCTGTAAATGCCCCTCCTCTCCAAATGACTGCAGAGACTAGCTTTCCTCTGGTTGATGCTTGTTGTAACTTGTTTGTCCATGATCTCTGCTAGAGCCTCCTTAACTTGAATATTGTGCTAACCCATGGAATATTGTCAGGAAAATGTCTTAATCCTATAGCACCAAACACTTTCAGCTGATCATTCATCTAAGTACTAACCAGACTTGATTTGATTTAGCTCCTAAAATTAGTTTAATTTTCTTTTTGTCTTTAGCATTTTTAGCATATCCGTACTATGCCAATCTCTATTTGTTTTTCTAAAAAAAAATCTTAATTTGACATTTCAGATACATATTACTTCACACATTTCTAGATAAAGTCTTCAAAAAAAACTAAGGACCTCAACCCAAACTTATTTTGTTAGCAAGTTAATCATACATACACTAACTTTATGGTCACCAAAATATCTGTGTTTTCATAGTTTGCTATGGTTCATTTTGGAATATCATCTCTTGGTTTTTAAAGAAAAGAGGCTTTTAGTGGCAAGATTTATGCCAAATGATCCTTCATCTTTCAAGCTTATTTTCCATGTCTTTGCAAAATAAAACTTGTCCTGTTTCAACATTTCATGATGTCCTTCACTCAACTTGAGATCATACTGGGGCTACTTCAATGGCAGGGATTGAACTGCTTTGCTGTGTTGCTCTTACAACCTGGTACTCAGTGTTATAGAATATCACCCTTTCACCCTCCACAAACACATGACACAAACTGAGTTTCTACTCTTAATCAGGAGAATTTTCTCTCTAATGTTCAAGTTTTCTTGGAAATGTTTCCTGCAGCAGAGTTCATTCCAAGTAGCTTCTACTAACTCTTCCTTTTGCTGCTGACTACTTTTGGGATACCTTTTCTGTGCTCCTCTCTTCCTTTTCTATAGTTCAGGCATTCTTCAGGTATATGGGATGTAATATAGTTGAAAACTTTAATCAGACACAGCACCAGCTGAATGCTTAGGTGGTGATTATTTCAAAATGGTAATAGCACATGGCCATTTTTTGCCCCATAACCTGTGTATAAAATATGCACTTCTGTAATTAATGCTTTCTTCATTAGCAAGAATTTGTTGCTAAGAAATCTGGGATTTGACTATTGACTATTCGTCTATTGACTATAATTGGAATATAATCCATATTCACTTGACTTTGATAATTTCTAGGAGAGGTTATTAAACTTAGTCCTTTCCTGGAGAATTCCTGGAAAATAATGAGAAAATTTTCATTTCTTAGTTTGAAAACAGAGATCAAGATAGATGAACTTATTGTTACTTCCACCTTAAATTGGTCACTACTGGGATCAACTGAGACTTCCATCAGGGAAGCCTCATTTTAATCTAAATTCTGGGTGATACGAAATTCTCCAATTTGCAAGGGAAAGAAAAACATTAAGGCAGGGCTCCAAGCCAATAGAACTTTTTAAAAAGGGTCCATAGCTTTCTCTAATAAAGTGAACCCCAGATCTTCCTAATGATCTGAGACGCCTCTGGTCCCAAGACCCTATTTTTATTTTTTTATTCTTAATTTTTTTAAATTTTATTTTATAATCATAAATTTTTGACAGGATATATGCATAAGTAATTTTTTATAACATTATCCCTTGTATTTATTTTTCTAAATTATCCCCTCCCTCCCTCTACTCCCTCCCCCCGATGACAGGCAATCCCATACATTTTACATGTGTTACAATATAACCTAGATACAATATATGTGTGTAAATCCCATTTTCTTGTTGCACATTAAGTATTAGATTCCGAAGGTGTAAGTAACCTGGGTAGATAGATAGTAGTGCTAACAATTTACATTCACTTCTCAGTGTTTCTTCTCTGGGTGTAGTTGTTTCTGTCCATCATTGATCAACTGGAAGTGAGTTGGATCTTCTTTATGTTGAAGATATCCACTTCCATCAGAATACATCTTCATACAACATTGAAGTGTACAGCGATCTTCTGGTTCTATTCATTTCACTCAGCATCAGTTGATGTAAGCCTCTCCGAGCCTCTCTATATTCCTCCTGCTGGTCATTTCTTACAGAGCAATAATATTCCATAACCTTCATATACCATAATTTACCCAACCATTCTCCAATTGATGGACATCCATTCATTTTCCAGTTTCTAGCCACTATGAAAAGAGCTGCCACAAACATTTTGGCACATACAGGTCCCTTTCCCTTCCTCAGTATTTCTTTTGGATATAAGCCTAATAGCAGCAATGCTGGATCAAAGGGTATGCACAGTTTGATAACTTTTTGGGTATAGTTCCAAATTGCTCTCCAGAATGGTTGGATTCTTTCACAACTCCACCAACAATGTATTAGTGTCCCAGTTTTCCCACATCCCCTTCAACATTCATCATTATTTGTTCCTGTCATCTTAGCCAATCTGACAGGTGTGTAGTGGTATCTCAGAGTTGTCTTAATTTGCATTTCTCCGATCAGTAGTGATTTGGAACACTTTCATATGAGTGGATATATTTTCAATTTCATCATCTGAGAATTGTCTGTTCATATCATTTGACCTTTTATCAATTGGAGAATGGTTTGATTTCTTATAAATAGGGTCAGTTCTCTATATATCTTAGAAATGAGACCTTTATCAGAACCTTTAACTGTAAAAATATTTTCCCAATTTGTTACTTCCCTTCTAATCTTGTTTGCATTAGTATTGTTTGTACAGAAACTTTTTTAGTTTGATGTAATCAAAATCTTCTATTTTGTGATCAATAATGATCTCTAGTTCTCCTCTGGTCATAAATTCCTTCCTCCTCCACAAGACTAAGAGGTAGACTATCCTATGTTCCTCTAATTTATTTATGATCTCATTCTTTATGCCTAAATCATGGACCCATTTTGATCTTATCTTTGTATATGGTGTTAAGTGTGGATCCATATCTAATTTCTGCCATGCTAATTTCCAGTTTTCCCAACAGTTTTTTTTCAAATAATGAACTTTTATCCCTAATGTTGGTATTTTTGGGTTTGTCAAAGACTAGATTTCTATAGATGTACCCTTTTTTGCAGGACCCCATTTTTAAAGGATTTGATACTGGTTTCAGTACCTATATACTATGGAGAGGCAGCACAAAATCTCACTGGATGAAACATCTTGCTTTGAGAGTCAAAAATGATGTATCAGTTCCAAAAGGGCATATCAATGATGGCAGTCAGATCATAGGTTGGCCAAACTATAGGGCATCTCTGTTAAGTATTCATAAAATGGGTAATGCAAGAATCATCTCCAATGACTAAGTAGTCATAAAATGACCACCTGATCTTGGACAAGAAAGAGTGATCCAGAGGCACAAAAAATAAATTGGGAGATTTTTCAAATCAAACTATCCCACCCATACTAAGCTTGGACATGGATTTTGAATAAAACAGGATGGAGATGTCTTTGCATTCTTATAGTTGTACAAATGAACTTCATAACTGGTAAACAAGTAATAAATATAACATTAAAGTTTGAAGTTTACTAAAAAAAAAGACAAAAACATCAAATATTTTCTGGCTAAGATAGGTTTTGAACTTTTTTGGCCTCCTCATTTTGGTGATTGGTTTATAGCAATTAAGTTTTCACAAGATATTTATTTTTTATTTATTTACTTATTATAGACCAGATTTTATTGTATTTTATTTTTTCAATAGCAATTTATTTTTGCAAATACATGTAAAAATATTTTTCAATATTCATTTTTGAAAGACGTATTTCAAATTTTTATCTCTTCTTCCCTTCCCCACTCCCTGGATGTGAATAGCATTTTCCTCTCCAAGTCTATTGGAATTATCTTGAATTACTATACTACATTGTTGAAAAGAGTAAAATCCATTTGATCATCACATAATCTAGCTATTACTATGTACAATGTTATCTTGGTTCTACTCACTTCACTCAGCTTCAGTTCATGAAAGTCTTTCCAGGATTTTCTGAAATCAGTTACTTATCATTTCTTATAGAACAATAATATTCTATTACCTTCATATACCATAACTTATTCACCCATACCCTAACTGATGGACATTCACTCAATTTCTAACTGCTTACCACTACAAAAAGAGCTGTTACAAACATTTTTGCACATATGGATCTTTTTCTTTCTTTTATGATCTTTTTTGCAATACAGACTCAATAATGACACTGCTGGAACAAAAGATATGCTCAGTTTTATAACTCTTTGGGCATAATTCTAAATTGTTCTCCAGAATGCTTGGATGATTTCACACCACCAACAATGCATTAGTGTCCCAGTTTTCCTACATCCCCTCCAACATTTGTTATTATTTTGTTCTGTCATCTCAGCCAGTCTAAAAGGTATTTCAGAGGATACTTAAGTAAATTATTATATTCCTTTACAATTCCAGTTTTATGGCATCAGCAGCTTTTTAAAAAATAGATCTGGTTTAAAATATCGTAATTATTCAAGTGTCTTTTTATTTTTATTCATTCTCTTAATTTGATAATGGTTTAGTTTTATTTAATAAGTTGGTGATGTGACCATGTAGAGACATATGATTCAAATGTGAATTCCATAGCAGTCATTTTTTGATGCTATTTGGCATTCATCATAACTGGAATGACAGGAAAAATATTTAATATAAGCTTACCATATTCAAAGCACTATGTTAAGTGACTTGAATACAAAGAGAAAAGCAAAATAGTCCTGGCTTTTGAGTAGCTTATATTCTAATGGGGTAGAGAACATATATAGATATGTTACAAATCAAATAACAATATCCCATAGTCCTTAGGGTATAGCACCAAAGCAGATGGTAATGTATATTCTTTAATTTCTACTGATAATTGTTTTCTTTTTAAAACGTTTAACAGTATTATGCTTTTTAGAGGAGATAACTTGATTTTCTTAGTTATTTGTGACTACTGTAGCTGTAGAAGCAAGGACTACAGAATCTGCAGAAGTCCTGGCCAGATCACATTTCCCCAGGGATTGGAATCAGATGACTACTTTGAGGGATGGACTTGAAGCAGGGCTAGAAGGTGCTATTGCTTCTAGGGCATTTAATAATAGGTATCTGATGATAGCAGTTGGTCATTGGTTGGTGTTGGTGATGTCAAAGAAAATAGATGCCTGCTCCACAATGATTTCACTTGTCATGATGGCTATGTACCCTGTCCTGGAAGCAGTGCTGTTCTCAAGAATCTTGGTTTCAGTGTCCTGGGATATTTGCATTATGATCTGAAAGGAGATGTTGATTAAGATAGTAGTAATTAGACTTGCCTGGTACATCCTGCTCGGTTTCTATTTATTTACAACATATATTCATGAGGCTTCTGAATAATCTATATATGTGTTGTTTATGTATGCGTTCCCTACCAGTGTTTTCTATTTTGATGTACACATTTGCTATTAATAATTTTTGTATTTATAAGAAAGTTTACCTCCAGGGTTAGGGGAATTCTGGATAATTTTTTGAGCTACTATTCGTATTCTGTCATATTTGTAAATACTTTTACTAAGTAAACTGTGTCAACAGATCAATTATTAAAGGTCAGAACATTAGTGAGGATTTGCCAGCTATAGTTTTAGGAGATTGGACCTATGAATTACCTTTGAATGTCGAAGTAGTAATTATCTCCTTAAAATCCAATCTATGAATATTAGTGTTGATTTTGAGAAGTAGCCCCCAGAGGAGATGTTATATGTCTAATATTATTCCTAGAGACTAGATTTCATAGTCATTTTACTTTATTACCTTTCTTAAGAAAAAATTATCATAAAATTCTCTTACTTTTCTGTTCCTTCTTATTCAAATTAATGAAGATTTTCTATTTAAAAAATACTTCTGACCAATGAGATACAAATCACTTTTGATCTAAAAGAACTGAGAAACTCCCTGCATATTTGAACATTGAAGCTGATATCAGTCATAATGTAAGAAATCCTACAATGAGTTTGGGTCCCTTAAGTAGGTATAAATCCAGAAATAAGAAACTGATATCTCAACTTTATTTTGATATGCCTTGAAAATATGTGATGCATTATAAGAAATAGATAGTATAATTTAAGGACAGTGATAAAATGTATAACATTTAGAGGAGAGTAATCAAGATAGTAAAATCTGTCATATAAAAATTAGTTAAGAAAATTGTGAATGTTTAGCCTGGGGAAGAGAAGTTGGAGGACACAAGATCTTAAAGAATACTATTTTAAGATTTTCATATAGAAAAAAAATAAGACTTTGGGAAGGGGGCCAGAGGGAACTGAGAGCAATGAAACAGGAATTGTCAAGGACTGGATTTAGTCTTGAAGTTAAAATAACTTCCTAAAAATTAGGAAAATATAAAAGTTAAATAGACTGATCTAATTGTAATGAGTCATCTTCACTGGGAGATCAGACTTCAAACAAGGCCAGATAAATACTTATTGTAATTGATATAGTGATAAAATCATTCTTAAGAATGAGGTAGACTAGACTACTAATGAGGTCTTTTCCAATTCAAAAATTCTTTGATTCTGTGAATCAAATTTTTATTTGAGTACATATACATTAATAATAACGTATATTAAATTCCAGTTGTTCTTTCTACCTGATGAGATTGTTATGAGGATTGAATCAGATAGAATATTGGAAACTGTTTTGAAAACTGAAAAATACTGTACAAAATTAAAACATCATAGTTGTGATCATCCTAAGAACAGAGAAAAGAATAGTCTTCCAACCTCTGTGATATTCAATTCCATTTCCCCCAACAAGGATATTTCTTTATACTAGTCTTACAAATAAATGGGCAAAACAGAAATTACTCAGCCAACCTGGCAGCAATATTATTTGTATTATGATAGACTTGTTGAAACTTTTATGTATATCCCCATCTATTATAAAATTTTATGACAATAATTTTTATGATAGAAAAGATACTCAGTTAAAGAAAGACTATATAATGGTGCACAATGTAATAAAATATCACTGCAGTGTAAAAATGATAAATAAAATGAATACATAGAGGTACAGAAAGACTTGCATGAACTGATGCTAAATAAAGTGAACAGTCAAGAACACAAAATATATCATGCCTACAATGGTGTAAACAGAAAGAATGATAACCACAAAACAATAGAAGTAAATTTTACATAATTATAAAGAATAAATATGGTTCCAAAGGAAATATAAATTACTCTTTGGCAGAGATGAGAGATCTATGGGAGCAGAACACGGCATTTGTTTTCATATTGTTTTGATATATTGATTGATTTAATGATTTTTTTCTCTCCATCCTCATTTTCTTGAAAAAAAAAAAACTTTTTGTGTTTTATAGGATGACTATGGGAGGAGGAAGGGAAAAGGCACAGGGCAAATCTTAAGCAATGTAAAAACCAAAGATATCAATCAATACCTTTTATTTTCAATATTAAAAAATTATAAATTTTTGGAGGTGTGCAAAGGTTTGGTACTAAACCACTATTACTAGTTTGTTTGAAAGTAGCTAATCTCCCCTCCCAAAGATAGCTAGCCCTCATTCTATGATATGTCATCTAGATCAAAGCACTATTCTGACCAAAGAATCCTTTTATGTACCAGAATAATAGACCTGAAAAGGACCTCCTAGATCAGCTAGTTCACCAGCCATCCTTTACAATTGAGGAAGCAGGTCCAGGTGGATTCAGTGATTTCTTATCTTAGTCAAACATCTAAGTGGCATAACTCAGATCCAGATGTCTAGAATTTTCATTCAGGGCTCTCCCCATTATTTCATATGTCCTCTACCTTCTTAGGATCTTTTTGATAGTCCACAAGTTGAATTTTCCACCAATGAAGAGGAAATTAGAGCAATAATAAAATACTTTGCCTAACTATATATCAATAAATTTGATAATCTAAGTGAAATGGAAGAATATCTACAAAAATATAGATTGCCCAGGTTAACAGAAGAGGAAATAAATTATTTAGATAGTCCACAAGTCTCCCAGAATTACAGAGAGGAAGGAATCCTCTCCCCACTGCTCTTGGTGGAACAAATGATAGAAAAGAGGTATGGGGGATGGGGAGTGAATTTTTTTAGGTAAGAGAATAGGGCAAGTGTTCTGAGAGTGTTTGTCCACCCTGAGTTTGCAGAAGGTCACAAAAAAGGACACAGGCTTAATCCTACCATTGACATCAAAAGAAACCCTGGGCCCAGAAGAGAAGGTTTCAGCAGCCAAAAAATCCAGCCTACCTCTGTCATAGTGCTTTGCCCAGGAAATTCTGGTATTGTCCTCAACATTGCAGCCCTGTGTTTTACTGCCAAACATTTGAAAAGGAGGCAGCTCATCCAGGGACCTACAGAGGTTTTCCAAAGTGCTAAGCAGACTCTGTTCTACAGTTTTAATTATTTTCCAAGGCTTTGGCACATCTCTTAACAATCTGTTCCCCTCCATACTCCCAACCTCTACCCCATGACAAGTTTCTACAGTCTAGTCATTTTGAGACTCAGTCTATGTATTGCTACAGTGATTATTTGGTGAACTCATTGTAACCTTCAAGAAGGGATTTAGAAGGCTGTCGCCACGTGACTCAGCAAGTAAAGCATCGATCCAGTGAGAGCAATATAATTGCAGAAATTCCTGGGGCATGGAGAGAGTAATGACTACATCTCTGCTGACAATTTCCTCAGTGTGTACTGCATTATAATCTGAAAACAACCTGAAGTGAAATTGATCCTGGCACAAAAATCACTAGGGGATCTAGGAAATGCAGTGAAAGAAAAAAAAATGAGTTATGTAAGTTAACTTGAAATGCTAAATGCATAATTTATCTTGCTGTATAGGAAAGAGGAAGATGAATTCTGAAGGCAAAGGGTTTTAAAAGCACAAGGAGGCTAAATCAATTAGCCTTTAAGTCATTGTCTTTCAAGGAAATGATGTACAATAGAAAATTGTTTCTGATAATATCGGACTGATTGCTACTCTGTGGCAAAGACTAAAAGGCCGAGATAGTACTCATCAAAACATATAAAAGGGAATTGTGAAACTTAACAGACACCAATGGCCACTGAATATAGAAAATTACCAACTTTAGATATCCTTCTCCACATAAGACTAGTACTTTTTTTTTTTTGGTGCCAAACCAAAGCATGGGATAAATTCCTGCTTTATTTTATATATATGTGACTTTATTACATTGAAATTAAAACTGGAGGACAGAGGAAGGAGAGGATATTCTCTAGGCTTTAATCACTTACATAGTGTGGTTGAGTCAGCCATGATCTTTTGTTCCCTAATATTTACCTGTTTAGTCCAACATTTCTTTTGATATCTTGTTTGGTTTGGGCCATTCCTACACATTTTGGGAAAATTTGAGCAGAGAGATAGGAGGGACTTGTGTTATCAGGCATATCCAGAATCCACATTTGGCTTTAGTTTTATTGCTGCATCTGTTATTTCTTCACCATTCTTTCCTTGGAAACTTTATCAGGCTCTCTTAAAATCTAATCTCCATTGTAGCGTCTCCTTCATGTCCCAGAGGACCCCAAACCTATGTTGTTAGTCCCTATATATACTACCTATATACTAGACAACATAGACATTGGCAACTGTATTTAGGTAGAAAACCATAAAAATTTGCAAGGACCTACATGAAGCCAAAAATGTTATTAGTTCAATAAGCAAAGAACACCTTTGTAAGTAGGCATCCCCAGAAGGGTTTAGGCAGGCATATAGTATATGTTAATTTGGTTTGACTTGAATTCCCACTTCAATGAGAAGTACAAATGATTAAACTCATGGTGCTTCTGCTGGAAGAATGGAGAGTGTATTGCGGTTAGAGTCAGAGAACATGAACTGGAGTCTCATTTCTGGCAAAATCATTTAACATATCTTAGTCTCATTTTCCTCATTTGTAAAATGAAAGAGTAAGACTAGATGATATCTAAGGCCCTTAAAGGTCTAATTCTCTTTCTTTCTTTCTTTCTTTCTTTCTTTCTTTCTTTCTTTCTTTCTTTCTTTCTTTCTTTCTTTCTTTCTTTCTTTCTTTCTTTCTTTCTTTCTTTCTTTCTTTCTTTCTTTCTTTCTTTCTTTCTTTCTTTCTTTCTTTCTTTCTTTCTTTCTTTCTTTCTTTCTTTCTTTCTTTCTTTCTTTCTTTTTCTTTCTTTCTCTTTCTTTCTTTCTTTCTTTCTTTCTTTCTTTCTTTCTTTCTTTCTTTCTTTCTTTCCTTTCTTTCTTTCTTTCTTTCTTTCTTTCTTTCTTTCTTTCTTTCTTTCTTTCTTTCTTTCTTTCTTTCTTTCTTTCTTTCTTTCTTTCTTTCTTTCTTTCTTTCTTTCTTTCTTTCTTTCTTTCTTTCTTTCTTTCTTTCTTTCTTTCTCTTTCTTTCTCCATCTCTCTTCTCTCTCTCATTCTCTTTCTCATTGCCCTCTTTCCTCTTCGCCCCTCTTTCTCTTTCCCTCCTCTCTCTCCTTCCATTTTTCTTTCTTTTCATCATCTCTGTTTCTGTGTCTTCCTTTCTTTCTGTCTCTATTTCTCTCTGTCTCTGTCTATTCATTTCTTTGTCTCTATGTCTCTGTTTCCATTATATCTCTTCTCAATAATTTTCATACTCATTGAACCTAACCAGTGATGCTAAGAACTATACAGATTGAGCCAGTATTATGCTTATTAGCATTTATGAGAAGTCTTCTAGCCAAGTAGTGAATGTGACCCAGATGTGATGCCAAAGGAATGCTGCCTCCACATACAGGCCTTAGGATTAGATTTGGAATACAAGCTAATGACAGATGGCAAAGAAAATATTTCTTTGAAGCAGAAGAGCCCCTTGTTAAGTCAATTTGGGGTTAGTCCTCTATTACTATATCAGTCAGAATGAACCAATGCTAACTAACATGGAAGGAGAATTATTATCTTATGATTTCTTCATATTATATATCCATAGTATTGACATTGCTTAAGGGGCTATTTTTTTACTTGTGGTCTTCAGAATAAAGATCATTGAATCATAGACTTAAATTTGAAGAGAGCTTAGAGATCTTGTAATCAGTTCAATTCAAAAGACATTTATTAAGCATGTACTATGTTCAAAGTATTGTGCTAGAAATTAAAAATCTGAAGACAAAACCTTTGGCTTGATGACAGAATGTGTAAGGGTAGTAATATGAAAGCTCTGGAAGGTAGATGGGAGTTATATTCTTGAGGACTGCAAAATTTGTCTTTTTATGTCAGAGACAATAGGGAGCCAATGGAGATTTCTGAGCAGGGGACTTACATGTTTAGATATCTAAACACATATTAATTTGACAGCTGTGTAGAGGATAGATTAAAGAAGCAAGGGACAAGGAAGCCAATTAGGAGGAAATTGCAACAATTCAGGCAAAAAGTAATGAGTATCCTGAACTGTGTGAATGGAAGAGAGAGACAGATGAAAGATGGATAATGGAAGTAGAATCAATAAAAATCAGAGCTTGAAGCTGAGTAAATAATCAAAGATGATTCCAAGGCTGAAAACTTGTGTGACACTCAATAAACATTTATTAAGCATCTAATATATACCAGGCACATATTTATGGGGGAAAAGAGGCAAAAAAAAAATCTATTCTCAAGGAACCCACAATTGAATGGGAGAGACAATGAACAAACACATGTGTACTAATTAACTAGCTAAATATATATATATATATATATGTATATATATATATATATATATATATATATATATATATATATATATATACAGACATATACATGTAAATGATAAATTTTTTGTATTTTAATCACTTTTCAATTATGACACCATTTGGGATTTTCTTGGCAAAGATATTGGAATGGTTTGCCTTTCATTCCCAACTTATTTTAAAGATGAGGAAACTGAAACAAATAGGTTCAAGTGACTTGCCCAAGATCCCACAACAAGTCAACTCATTAACATGAATCTTTCTGACTCTAGGCCTGGGTCTCTACTCACTATGTCACCTAGCTGTCCAGTTCTTCCAATGACTATATAAGAAATAATTAAACAAGAAAAGGCACTAGAATTTTAAAAGTTGGGAAAAGGCTTCCTATAAAATATGAGATTTTAGTTGGAACTTGAAGGAATAAAGAGAGGCCAGTAGACAGAGATAGGGAAGGAAAAGCATTAATGAAAAACAGCCAGAAAAATATCCAGAGCCAAGAGATAGAGGGTCTTATTTATGGAAGAGCAAGAAAGCTAGTATCAGCAGAATGAAGAATAATATGTAAGAAAACTGGAAAGATTTGTTTGTGGAGGAAGGGGTTAAGAAGGGTTTTGATTGCTCAACAAAGGATTTTGTATTTTATAATAGAGATAATATGGAGCCACTAGAACTTATTGAGGAGAGCTTATAGAGTCAAACCTGTATTTTAAGAAAAATCATTAGGGTGGATGAATGAAAGATGAATTAGAATAGAGAGAGGCATGAGGCAGGGAGTCCAAATGTAGGGGATAAGGGCCTGTACCAGATATTGACAATGGCATAGGAGAAAATAAAATTTAAAAAGAAGAGAGTTAAAGTTGAAATCAACAGAAATTAAAGAGAAAACAATGTAACCATCATCAGATTCTATTCCATCTTCTCCAGCAGTTTAGTTTGTCCCCTTTATCATCTCCATTCTCTCACTAATCTTTAATCTCTCCCTACATGTTTGCTACTTCCCTGATGAGTAGATTTCACCATCTATTATTAGTTAGTACCTAAATATATTTTTCTTTTCATGGTTAAACTCCTCAAAAAGCCCATCTACATTCAGTGTTTCCACTTCCTCTTTCTTTTTATTTAACTCTATGTAATCTGGTTTTTAAGTTTATTATTTAGCTAAAACTCCTTTCCAAAGTTAGCAATAATCTCTCAATTTTCGAAGCTAGTAATTTCCCCCCATTTTCATCCTTCTTGATCTCTCTCACTCCTTTGACACTCTCAATCATACTCTTCTCCTTGATATTCTCTAGGTTTTAATGATACTGTTTTTATTCCTACCTGTCTAAATTTTCCTTCTTGGTTTCCTTTGCTTGTTTCCTCCAGGTCATAACCACTAACCATAGAAATCCTCTAATGGTCTGTTATTGACTCTTATCCATTCTCCTTCTATATTGTCTCATTTGGTGGTATTTTCAATTCTCATTCATTCAATGATCAGCTCTATTCAAGTATTAGTTAAGAGAACTGCCAATATTTAGCTTGGACTTATGAGAGAAATGCCATCTTCAAATATTTGAAAAGTTATCACATAGAAGAGAAATTTGATTTATTCTTTTTTCACCCCAGAAATTTTAATAAGAGCAATGATGGAAATTCTGTAGGCAAATTTTATTTTTATGAAGGAAAAACATCTTAACATTGTGAGCTGGCCAAAGAGACAGCTGGGTGCCACAATGGATAAAACACTGGGTGTGGGGGCAGGAAGATGTTTAAATGTGGCCATAGACACTTAACATAATCACACTATCTATCCTTGGTCTCTCCCTAACCTCCAGTCTCACATCACCAATTGTACATTCAATATCCCAAATTAAATATCTCATAGACATTTCCAACTCAACATATCTAAACCAAAGCATATTTTATATCCCCAAATATTCCCTTCATCTATACTATATAAATATTTAGTTAATGCTAGTTGACTAAGTGACATGGTTATTGCCCTTTGTTCTCAAAGAAAACCAAAATGATATCACTATGTTAGGATCAAGTTACAGTGTGTCCAACTGTGACTGATCACACCAATATGAACTCAGAATGCTCTGCCACAGGTTGGACACAAATAGTCCTATAAACAGTTGGGATTGCGCATCTCACATTTCTTCTGAGCTAATTCAATTCTGCTTTGTTCATTGAGCATAGCACCTTCTGTGATAAGGGCATGCTGGACAGTTCTATGCCAGTATCTCCCAGATCATGCAATCAATTCTAAAAATTAAAATTTATTACTGACACATTAATTCAGAAATATCTGATGGCACAATTGATAGAGTGCTAGACCTAAAGTCAGGCAGGGCCTTTCAGTTTTTCAAAGAGCCTCATACTTCCTTATTTGAGCTTCATAATAGCTCTGATAGTGATGAAAGGTACTTTTATAACATTCATTTTATAGTTAAGGAAGCTAGGCTCCAGGAAGCAAAGTTATGATAATATAGTCATGAGGCAAGATTCAAACCAAGGTTTTTCTTATCCCAAATTCAGTATTATACATAATATACCATACCATCTTGAATTTCAACAACTAAAAGTTTTCTTTTTCCCTTGAGTGATTCTGGAAGTTTATATATATATATATATATATAGTTCTAGAAAATATAACAAAGTAGATTAGATGGTCAAGCAAGAACTGAATGGGAAGGACCACCAAAAATGAAGGATAAATCCATCATCTTTGATTCAGCTATTCTGATTAAAACGTGCTCAACATCAGAGAATCATGTAATCTACCCTAATCTCAAGCAGAGTCACTTCTTCCCTTCTTCACTGTCAACAGCAGTCCCAAGTGCCCATTCAACCTCCACTGAAAACCTCTCCAATTCAGCTTAGCCAACTTTAACAAAAAATTATTTATTATAAGTACCTACTATGTGTCTTTCATTGTGGTAAGTATTTTACAAATATCTCATTTTATTCTCACAACAACTCTAAGTGATAGCTAACATTTATATAACACTTTAAAGTAGCTGGGTTGTACAATAGATAGAGGACTGGACTTGGAATCAGAAAGCTCTGATTCAGTCTCAAACAATTATTAGCTATGTGATCTTGAGCAAGTCACTTAACCTCAGTTCACTAAAACTTTTCATCTTTTCTATGTGAACTTTTATCTAAATGTACCTCCAGCCAGCTGGTGACTCTGAGCTTTGATAGTTTGCTCCCAAATGTAGCATCTAGTCTCATCACTGACAAAAGAATTTGCCTATGGAGGCCAGAAATCCTTGAGAGGAATTTTCACTCTGATTTAGGAACAGACCAAATGAAGGCAACTAAGAGGGTTTGTAAAGGTTCTAAGAGATTTGTCTAATGTCAATATTGCCTTACAAAGTTTACAGAACCAGTTTTGCTCTCTCAGATGGATTTCTCAAAAGGAATCAACTCCTTTCTGAGATAATGAACCATTATGACAAGGCTACAAATAGATGAGTGCGAGTCTTTCCCCTTTGGGTTGGTGAGTGGACCTGTTTTGACCTGTTGTAGAAAATTCTTTAAGTCTTTCAGGATGGAGACTGTCTCTCAACCATGCTCATGCTTAAGGTCACATAATACTGCACTAGACTTGGAGTGTTCCCTGTTTAATTCCTCAAAATGGAATTACTTCTCCCATAGTCATTTTCTGATTGGGTTACCTGGGTCCTGCTGTAGGTCTATGTGACATAGGCTCCTAACCAGTTTTAGGAGTTCCTATGAATTTGGCTTATGGATATCAATGATTAAAGTCCAACAATGCTACACCCAGAACAAGGCAGAAATTAGAAAGGGGAGAGTTGCGTGGTGTAGTAACGAAAGTCCTGGATCTGTAGTCATACATTTGTAATTGGAAGGGACTCTCTGAGAAAGGCAAATATTAGTCTCTATTGTATCATGTGGGAACTACATAAGCAAAATGGAATGAGGAGGAATGGGTAGATCTAGTCCCAACACTTTAAGATGTGCCCTAAAGATCATATATGTGCAGCTCCTAAAGGAAGCTTACAAGCTCTACATATCTTCTTTCCTAATTATTTCCCATTGACATTAGAACTGAAGGAGAGTGTTTTAGATTTGTCATTAAAAAATTGGATTCTAATCCTAATTGATAGCTTGATAGATTCAGGCTCTGAGGAATAAAACTTCACTCTTTTGAGTCTTGGTTTCTTCATCTTAAAAATGAAGCACACTAATATTTGCCATATCTGTCATATAGGGATATTGTGAGGCACAAGATTAACTTTTTTTTCTTTTTTTTTTTTTTTTTTTTTTTTAACAATTCCTCATATGTAACATAAAAGGGTTGAACTGGATCATCTCCGAGGTCTATAAATGATACATAATTCCTTTTTCTTTACCTAGTTCAAAGTAAACTCTTCTGGTCCAAGTTTTATCTGAATGATTACAAATTCAATTACATCTGAATGACTCAACCAACAAGCATTTATTAAAAATTGATGGTATCCCAACTACTATGCAAGGGGCTGGTGACCCAAAAGAAAGACAGAAGCTAAAATGTTTCTTACTCTTAAGTTGCTTGTAGTCTAGCTGAAAGAAGAATTATATACATATTTTGGAATATATAAAATAGACATAAAAGTAATTAAGGGATAGTGGGGGGCACTAGTTGATGAGGATTTCAGGAAAGGCTTTATGTAGAAGGTAGTGATTAGGCTGAACCTTGAAGAAATAGAAGGATTCAGAGATATGGAGGTTAGAAGGAGGTACTTTCTGGGTATGAAGGACAGTTAGTACAAAGGCACAGAGGTAGTACATGTGTATTGTGTATGAGAAACTACAACGATGCCAATTAGGTTGGACTTCAGGGCACATGGAGAAGAGTAATGTGCAATGAAACAGGAAAGGTAAGTTGGGGCCAGGCCATAAAGGACTTAAAATTCTTCACAGAGTTTATATTTTATACAATAGGTAAGAGTAAAATACTATATTTTATTGAGTTTTATTGAGTGACACAGTCAGACTGTGTATTTATCTTCAGGTATTTATCTAAAGAATTAAAAGGTATGCTTTTTAAAAGGGAAAATCATAAGTTGCCCAGGTTATGTTTCTATGGTGATATTACATATGTGATTGACTATCCTTCTTAGTCTCCCAGTTTTTCCCCTGAAATGAGAGTGCTTTTATTTGTTAACCATCCAACTAATTGTGAAATGGAACAAGGCTAGATTTCTTAATGCAAAGTATCTCAGATTTTTGTGTATTTGGTCTCCATATACTATACTAATGAATCTTAATATATAACTTGGGCTTTCTCTTTTATTCTTAACTTACAAATTCTCCATCAATTTATATCTGCCTCCCTAAGTTTCATCCTTTATGCTTTCCTTACTTGTTTCTAGTGGAATGTCCAAATGTTTCAGTGGTTGTGAAATTTATTCAGAAGTAAGGAATCATTTCCCTTACTCAGAACCTATTTGACATGTTTATTTATTTTTTCTTTAAAGCACAGACAGCTCTTATACTTTAAAAAAATGACTCAGGAATTCCTCTTTTTCTGTTTCCAGGCAGACAGCTTGAGCACATTTGGAAAATGATGCCTCGAGGGTGACAAATGGAGAGGTCCCAGATAATCATCTGCTATTTTGGCTCCTGAAATTGCCAATTATAGGATTGTATCTGCAGTCAGTTCTCAATTTACCTACATGTCGATTATACACTGAAAAATTGTATTCCTCCACTTCCCCCTCCACCTAGCAGATTTTGAGGCATGCCCCCCTTCCAATTCCCTTTTCTACTATCTATCACTCTCATTTTTAATGAATGAAATTGACTCAATTTGGTGAATTTTTCCAATATTTCTTAGCAGTCTGGGCTCAGGAATGACAAAATTAAGTGGTAGTGCTTCTCCAGAAATGTGAATTAAGACATTGGGAAGGGTAAGGGGTCATATTGTAGAAAAGGAAACAAACATTAAAGTATTACATTATTAAAGTGGGGCATGACAGTAAATAAAGCCAAAGTGTCGAGGATGGAATAAGAGTATAGAGAAGAATCAAAGCACCAGAGATTATAATGTGAGAAGAGAACGAGTTTAATATGAACTCATGGAAGAGGTGGATGGAGAGGACACTCCCATCAGTCAATGTATGCTCAGAAAATGGACTCACCATTTTCCTAAATCAGATATAACCAGTAAGTTAAATTAAATATAATACACACATATCTATATACATATATTTATATATATATAATTTATCTATATTTGAGAGAGAATTAGAAAAAGAGAATTTTGTATTGTTTCTGTTCATGTTTTTCCATAGATCCTTTATAGAAGACCTGAAAAACATTCCATGTTCTAGATGACCTTCTTCTAGTAATTTTTGTACTTCATGAGATGAAGGGGAATAATTGGGTACTCTCTCTCCTTTCCCTTTCTTGTCATTCTCTCCCCTTTTTTTCTCATATATGCATATTTAGGTATAAGATATGTCACATGAGTATATAGATAAATAGATACATGTGATGTCCCCAAAATCTTGGTGCACTTTTAAGCTTTAATAACTTCAGAAGTATACATGTTGCCAATATACGCTCACAAATTTAATTAATTATTTAGAACTTTAAACTATATATATACCATTTATTAAAATTCAACATGACCTTCAACATATATTTTACTCTAGTTAATTTCTGAACTGTATAAAAACTTTTATCAGCTGCTGCTCAGTGGCCAAAAAGCTTACATTTGTAGTATTAGCTTCAAAATTATCCAAAGAATGAGACTTTCTTGTATATATGTTACTTTTGACGAGATCCTACAAGAAAAGACCTATTGGAGGTGACCAAAGTGGCCCAGCACGATATTGTCTTCTACTCTCCTACTTTGTGAAAGTATCATTCAGAAATTATCATGCATGCCAATACATAATGATACAGTACTTTGTCTTGTAAAAATATAAATATTATGGTTAAAAATTCTCAAAATTAAATGCATTAAAAAACTTTAAACAAGCCTGCAAATGATTTTTTGTTAAGTTTGTAGCATTTATTCTGAAATTATTAAAGCTTTAAATTGCGCCAAAATTTTTTGGATATCATATATATATATACATACAACAATGTATGCATAAATATGTATGTATGGGAAAATAATTGTTATTGTTATAACTCTTTAAGGTTTGCAAAATGTTTTACATATAATATCCCATTTGAAGTATCTAGTAGTTTTATTAGTGTAAATAATTTTTTTTCATTAATAAAGGTTAATATTTTATTATAATATATTATATTATATATTATATAATATATTATTATATATTATATAATATATTATTATCTACATCTTATAAAGTTAAAGCATGGGAGAAGCAGCCACACTAAGAAGTCACACGGTATATATGTGTGGTCTAGTGAAGCTTTCTATGTTACATATGTACATGTAGGTATATATATATATATTTGTATATGTATGTATACTTTCAAAAGGAAAGCAGTATACTTAAAATAGCAATGATTTTGGAGACAATGGAACTGTACTTGAATCTTGATTTTTTTCATTTATCAACTGAATAGCCTTGGACAGGTTGTCTGGCTTTTCGGGTTTTCAGTTTCCACTTTTCTAAAAGGAAGGGGCTGGGTTAGAGGATCTGCAAAGTCTGTGTCAAGTCTACAAGTCTAACAGACTTAGAAAGGAGACCTATTGTTATATGAGCTATGTGTCTGTTCCCATTAATTTGAATGTATAACTTAGTTCACTGTATAATAGGAAAGTTATTTTTCCCTCTGCTTGCCTTTTAAGTATGTTTTATCCCTGCAGCTGTATCATAATTAGTTCACTTTGTCTGCCTGCATGTCCATTTATTCTAGGAAGAGACTGAAAAGTATAATATAAGTGTTTTCCTATTCCAAAGTACCATCATTGGTCCGACTGCTCACAAATCATCTAAGGAAAGAAGTTGGGAAGGTGGGGGTAGGGTGAAGAGAGAAACTTCCACTATGCATGATGACGAATGCATGATGATGATGAAACTCTATCACCTCCATTCCTCTTCTTGGGATTGCTGATACTGTTGGAGGTATGTTTGTACATCTGAAGCTGTTCTTTTCTGCCTCTTCTCCCCTGTGGTATAGAAGTAGTTTTTAGGGATGGGAGCACCTCTATGTCATCTATTGGGAAATGCTAGAGGTAGCTTTGGAGGTTATGAAACCTGCTTTGATTGGTTTGTGATCATCACAGTGGAAAGAATCTCTAAGTTAATTCTCAAAGACCAGCAAGCAAATGAATCCATCATTCCTAGGGAACTCCTCTGGGTTTTCCTTTCAGTCAATCAAGCAAGCAAAAGCATTTATTAAGCAGCTACTATGTGCCAGGCATCATGCAAAGCACGGAAGTTACAAAAACAAAAATAAAATTATCTGCACTTTTAAAGAGATTATATGTTATCAGGGAAACTATATGTACATAAGTATATAGAGAAAAAATACAAAATAAGTGTACAATCACAATAAGGTGGTTTGAAAGGAAGGATAGGATCAAAATGGGGAAGGAGATTGCATGTTCATTAAGGGCTTTCTTTAGAAGGTAATGCTTATGCTTTATCTTGAAGGAGAGGGAACCTATGATTTAGAGGTGAAGAGTGAGTAGATTCCAAGCTTTAGGAACAGTTGATGCAGAGGCAGAGAGAAAATGAAGTACTATGTTCTTAGAATAAATAGAAGGCTGATTTGGCTGGATTTGACACTGTGGAAAAGAAAATAACATATAAGAATGAAATGCAAGGTAAAGGACAGGTTGTGAAGGGTTTTAAAAAACAAACTGAAATTTATACATTATCCTAGGAGTAACAGGGTCAAATTTGTGCTTAAGAAAAATCGATTTAGGACCTAGGTGGAGGATAAATTAGAATGGGAAAATAAATCAGGAGAACAATTAGAAGGCCATCACGATGGTCTATGTATAAAGCTATAGAGACTTAAACTAAGTTTGTGATTGTGTGAATTGAAAGAAATGGTTGGTTACAAGAAATATTGTATAGTGTAAAGTGGCAAGATTTTAGTAACCAACTGGTTATTTGGAGTAAAGGAGAGTCAGGAGTCAAGGATGATGTTGACATTAAAAAACTGAGCCAAAAAAGACAAAAAAACTATTTTGATAAAAATAGGAAAGTTTAGAATCTGAGTTGTTTTGGGGGAAAATAATGAGTTATAGATATGTTGAATTTGAGATGCCAATGAAGCATTTTGCTTAAGCTTTCCAATATACATGTGGTGATAAGAGGTTAAAACTCAGTTAAGAGAATTATATGAATAGATTTGTGCCTAGAAATATGAGTTAAGCCCGTAGAAATTGATGAGACATGTGTATGTATTTGTGTATTAGAATAGTCATACATACAAACACTCATATACCCAGAAACAGAAACAGACCCAAAAAACAAGACTCACAAAAGACAAAGGAACAAAAACCTTGGGGAACATATATACTTTGAGAGCATTATATGAATGATGAACCAGAAAGGAGACTGAGGAGTGATTAAAAATGTGGGATATAAGCAACAGAGGCTAATGTCACAAAGGCATAAAGTGGTGTAAGTATTTAGCAGAGTAAAGTCAGTGTTGGCAAATGCAGTAGATAAGGGGAATAGAATGAAGGCTGAAGAATGAAGGGTCATTCATTCCGTTTGACAAGGAAGAGCTCAATGATAACTTTGGAAGTACAAGAGAGGCAGGAACAGAGTGACCAGATTTGAGAGCCTTCTTTCTGCTTTTCATCCAAAATAATGAAGTCTAGCTTTTATGACACAATTTCTTTCTTTCTTTGTTTCTTTGTTTCTTTGTTTCATTGTTTCTTTCTTTCTTTCTTTCTTTCTTTCTTTCTTTCTTTCTTTCTTTCTTTCTTTCTTTCTTTCTTTCTTTCTTTCTAAAGAAATACTATTTTAGGAATTGGAAACTGAGTGCATACCCATCAATTGGGGAATAGCTAAGTAATAAGTTATAGTATATGAATGTAATGGAATATTATTATTCTGTAAGAAACTATGAACAGGCTAATTTCAGAAAAGCCTGGAAAGATTTACACGAACTGATGTTGAGTGAAGTGAGCAGAACCAGAGAACACTGTACACAGCAACAGCATAATTATGTGATGATAAACTATGGTAGATTTTATTCTTGTGAGCAATGCAATGAACTAAGACAATTCAATAGACTTGGGATAGAAAATGTCATTCCACATCCAGTGAGAAAACCATGGAGACTAAATGCGGATCCAAGCAAATCTTGGTGTTTAAATGATTTGGTGTTTGTTTGCTTATTTTTTTCCTCATGGCTTTTTCCCCCTTTGATCTGATTTTTTCTTGTGTAGCATAACCAATATGGAAATATCTTTAGAAGAATTGCACATGTTTAACTGATAGTGAATTGCTTGCTGTTTGGGGGCAGGAGAGGAAGGGAGGGAGAAAAAATTGGAACATAAGGTTTTGCAAAGGTGAACATTGAAAACTATATTTGTAAGTATTTGGAAAAATGAGGCTATTATAAAAAATATGTTTGTACATGTAGTCCTTTCCCCTTTTTTATGATCTCTTTGGGAAATAAACCTAGTAGTGGCATTGCTGGATCAAAAGGTGTGTACAGTTTTATTTCTCTTTGGTCATACTTCCAAATTTATCTCCATAATGCTTGAATCAGTTCATAACTCTACCAACAATGCATTAGTGTCCCAGTTTTCCCACACCTTCACCATTTTTCACTTTCCTTTTTTTCATATTAGCCAACCTGATAGATAACAGATGGCACCTTAGAATTGTTTTCATTTTCATTTTTCTACTCAATAGTTATTTAGAATATTTTTTCATATGACTATAGATAGCTTTAATTTCTTCACCTGAAAACTCCCTGTTCATATCCTTTGATCATTTATTAATTAAGGAATGACTTGTATTTTTCTAAATTTGATTCAGTTTTCTATTTAGTTGGGAAAAGAGCCCTTTATCAGAAACAATGGCTCTAAGTATTGTTTCCTAGGTTTCCCTTCTAATCTTGGTTGCATTGGTTTTGTTTGTGCGAAGTCTTTTAATTTAATATAATCAGAATTGCCTACCTTGTACTTCATAATGTTCTCTATCTTTTATTTGGTCATGAATTCTTCCTTTTTCCATAGACCTGACAGATAAACTATTCCTGGCTCTCCTAATTGGCTTATGGTATTACCCTTTATATCTAAACCAAGTCTCTTTTTTTTTACCTTATCCTGGTATACAGTGTGACATATTTGTCTATGCCTAGTTTCTTTTATAATATTTCCCAATTTTCCCAGCAGTTTTTTTGTCAAATAATGAGTTCTTATTTCAGAAGCTGAAGTCTTTGGATTTATCAAGCAGATTCTTATAGTAATTTTACTATTGTGTCTTCAGTATTCATTGATCCAAGCATTCTATTTATTAGCCAGTACCATAAAGTTTTGATTACTGCCTTAAGATATAATTTGTGGCAAGGCCACCTACTTTTGCATTGTTTTTATTATTTCCCTTGATATTCTTGATATTTTGGCTTTTTAAATTATTTTTTCTAGCTCTATAAATATTTTGATAGTTTGGTAAGGTATTGAATAAATAAATTAATTTAGATAGAATTGTCATTTTTATTAATTAATTCTGCCTACCTATGAGCAATTGATAAACTTCCAGTTATTTAGAACTGACTTTATTTGTGTAAAAAGTATTTTGTTATTGTGTTCATAGAGTTCCCAGATTAGTCTTGACAAGTAGACTCCCAAATATTTTATATTGTCTATAAATCTTTTAAATGAAATTTTTCTTTCCATTTTATGCTGCTGAGCTTTGTTGGTAATATGTAAATAAGTTGATGATTTATGTGGGTTAATTTTATATCCTGTGACTTTGCTAAAGTTGTTAATTGTTGTGAAAAACTTTTTAATTCATTCTCTAGAATTCTTTAAGTATACCACCATATCATCGGCAAAGAGTGATAATTTTGTCTACTCATTGCCCATTCTAATTTGTTCAATTTCTTTTTCTTTTCTTATTGCCAAAGAAAACATTTCTAGTAAGATACTGAATAACAAGAATGCCAATGAGCATCCTTGTTTCATCTGTCAGCTTATTGGGAAGGCTTTTAGCTTATCTCTATTACAGACAATGTTTACTGATGGTTTTATCATTTTAATGAAATTTGTTTCATTTATTCCTATGTTCCCTAGTGTTTTTAATAGGAATAAGTTCTGTATTTTGTCCAGCTTTTTCTTCATCTATTAAGATAATTGTATGATTTTTGTTGATTTTGTTAATGATATAATCAGCTATGCTGACAATTTTCCTAATATTGAACCAGTCCTGCATTCTTGTTACAAATCCCACTTGGTCATAGTTGTATTATCTTGTTGATAAATTGCTGTAATGTCTTTGCTAATATTTTATTTAAAAATTTTACATCAATATTCATTAGGGAAATTGGTCTAGTTTCTTTCTGGTTTAAGTTATAGCACAATATTTATATCATAAAAATAATTTGGTAAAACTCCCTCTTCACTTATTTTTCCAAATTGTTTATAAAGGATTGGAATTAATTGTTCTTTAAATGTTTGGTAGAATACACTTTTAGGCCAGAAGATTTTTTATTAGGGAGTTCATTGATAGCTTGTTCAAATTCTTTTTCTAAAATGAATATTTGGATATTTTATTTCCTCTTCTACTAAATTGAATTTTGTATTATTGTAAATATTCATCAATTTCACTTATTTTGTCATATTTACTGGAATGCCATTAGACAAAATAGCTCCTAATGATTGATTTAATTTCCTCTTGATTACTGGTGAAATCAACTCTTTTCATTTTTGACATAGGTAATTTGGTTTTTTTCTTTCTTTTTTTTTTTTAAACAAATTAACCAGAAGTTTACTTATTTTATTGTTTTTTCATAAAATCAATTCTTATTTTTATTTATTTATTTAGTAGTTTTCTTCCTTTCAATTTTATTAATCTCTCCTTTGAATTTCAGAATTTCTAATTTTTTTATTAAATTGGGGGAATTTTATTTGTTTTCCCCCCTAGCTTTTTAAAAATTGCATGCCCATTTCACTGATATGCTCTTTATTTTATTCATGTAAGCATTTAGAGAAATGAAATTTTTCCTAAGTGTTACCATGTTTTCTAATAATTGTCATTCTCTTTGATGTAAGTGATTATTTCTATGCTTTGTTGTTTTGACCCACTCATTCTTTTGGATTAAATGATTTAGCTTTCTATTAATTTTTAAATTTATCTTTCTGTAGCCCTCTTTTACATATAATTTTTATTGTATAAATATCTGAAAATGTTGTACTTAATATTTCTGCCCTTCTGCAGTTGATTCTATGTCCTAATACAGTGTCAGTTTTTTGCAAAGGTGCCATATACTGTTGAGGAAAGGTATATTCCTTTTTGTTTTCATTCAGTTTTCTCCAGTGATCTATCACATCTGATTAAAAAAAAATATATATTCATCTCCTTAACTTCTTCTTGTTTATTTTGTGGTTAACTTTATCTAATTCTGATAGAAAGAGGTTGAGATCCCCTATTAGTATAGTTTTTTGGTCTGTTTCTTCTTGTAATTCACTTGATTTCTCCTTTAAGAATTTGGATGCTATACCACTTGTACATATATGTTTAGTATTTCTATTACTTCATTGTCTATGGTACCTTTAAGCAAAGTGCAGTTGCCTTTCTTATCTCTTTTAATTAGAACTGTTTTTGTTTTTGCATTGTTAAAGATCAGGATTACTACCCTGCTTTTTTTTTTTTTCAGCTGAACCATAATATACTCTGCTCCAGTCTCTTTGCTTCAAATGTGTTTCTTTTAAATGACATATCACAGGATGCTGGTTTTTAATCCTCTCTGCTATCTTCTATTTTATGGGAAAGTTCATCCCATTGACATTTATACCCTTGATTACTGTGTATTTCCCTCCAACCTAATTTCCCTCTGCTTATACTTGTCTCTCTTTATTCACCCTATCCTTCCTCCCCAGTGTTTTGCTTTTGATCACTGCTCCTCTTCTATCAGTTCCCCATTTTCTTTTCCCCTTCCCCTTCCCTACTTCCCTATTTATAAGATAGATTTTTTTTTTACTCAACTAAGTGTATATGTTATTCCTTTTTTGAGTCAAATCCAATGAAAGTAAGATTCAAACAGTACTCACCCTCTTCTTTCTTTCCCTTTATTGTAATAGGTCTTTTGTGACTCTTTAGTTGATATAATTTACCCCATTCTGTCTGCCTTCCTCTTCTCCAGTACACTTTTTTTTTTCACTTCTTAATTCATCAGGAAAATTTGAAAATCCCTTATTCCCTTGAATGTTCATCTTTTCCTCTAAAAGATAATATTCAGTTTACTGGTTGCAATCCAAGCTCCTTTGCTTTCCAGAATATCATATTCCAAATCCTCTGACCTTTTAATGTAGAAGCTGATAAATCCTGTATAGTCATGACTGTGGCTCCTTGATATTTGAATTGTCTCTTTCTGGCTGCTTGTAGTATTTTCTCCTTAACCTGAGAGTCCTGGAATTTGGTTATAATACGCTTGTAGTTTTTATTTGGGGATCTTTTTCAAAAGGTTATTAGTGGGTTCTTTCTGGTTCTAGAGTATCAGGGCAGTTTTTCTTGATGCTTTCTTAAAAAATGCTGTTCAGATTCTTTTTTTGATCATGGTTTTCAGATAGTTTTATAATTATTGTAATATCTCTCATGGATCTATTTTCCAGGTCAGGTGTTTTTCAAATGAGGTATTTTATATTTTCTTCTATTTTTTCATTCATTTTATTTTCCTTAATGATTCTTGATATCTCATAGAGTCATTAACTTTCATTTGCCCAATTCTAATTTTTAAGGAATTATTTTCTTTAGTTAGCTTTTTTACCTCCTTTTTTATTTGGCTAATTCTACCTTTTAAGGAGTTGTTTTGTTCTGTCAATTTTTGTGCTTCCTTTTTCAAGCTGTTGACTTCTTTTTCATAATTCCCTTGCATAACTCTAATTTCTTTTCCACCTCTCTTATTTAATTTTAAAAATCTTCTTTGAGCTCCTCCAATAGAACTTTTTGGGCTTGAGGCCAATTTGTATTTTTCTTTGAGGCTTTACATATAGTTATTTTGGCATTGTTGTCCTCTTCTGAGTTTGTGTTTGGAGTTTCCCTGTCACCATAGTAGTGGTCAGGTCTCTTTGTTTTTTGCTCATTTTTAAAAGTTGAACTCTGCTCCTGGGACACAGGGGTCAATTGTCTCAAGCTTGTTGCACTGGGGTCCAGGTAATAGATAGAATATATGGTGGACAATGGAACTTTTTACCACCCCTGCTCCCACAAATACTAAATACCTCAAAATCTTGGTAAGGAAAACCTTTAGAGGCATGCTATAGGCATTAGAAAGCAAAACTTGGAGTTAGACCTATGGTTAACTCTTTTTTTTATGTCATTGTTTATTTATTTTGAGTGCTCTTTAAAGAATCAAAAGAATAGAATTCTAGATTTTCACCACCACCACTGCCCCTTCCCCATCCACTGAAAAGGCAAACAATATGATATAAATATATATGAAATCATTCAAAATATATTTTAGCCACATCACAAAACAAAGCAAAAAAATATATCAATTATAGAACATAAGAAGATGAAATTTCAATTTGCACTCAGAATTCATCAGTTTTCTCTCTGGAAGTAGATAGCATTTTTTTAATCAAGAGTCTTATGGAACTGTTTTAGATCATTATATTGATCAGAGATACTGGAATGATTGGATCAATTCATCATTATACCAATAGTTCATTAATATACTTATTTTACCTCATTCCCTCTAGCATTTTTTCTTTTCTGATAGGTGTAAAATGGTACTAAGAGTTTTTTAAATTTATCTTTCTTTAATAAGTGGTTATGTATAGTATTTTTTCAGATGACTAAAGTTAGCTTTGATTTATTCTTCTGAGAATTTCTTGTTCATAACTTTCAACAATTTGTCAACTGGAAAAGGCTTTTTTTTTTAAGATTCAGATTCCTATATATTTTAGAAATGAGGTCTTTACCAGAAAAAGAGAAAGTTTTTAAAATATACATTATTTTATTGTCTCTGGTCCTTGTTATATAACATAGTGTTGGATTCTAGTTTCTAATCCATTATGTTATTCACTTCTGATTTATGGATAAGCTCATCCCATTCCCATTCACAGCCAAGATTACTAACTGTATATTTCCCCATTTTTTCCTATTTTCTTTTATCCTGTTCTTCCTCAAAATTCTGCTTTGCTTCTGATTACTGCCTCTCTTAATCTGTTTTTCCCTTTTATCATTCCCTCTTTCCCCTGCCCTATGTCTCTTATTCCTTTCCCCTCCTATTTCCTGATTGAATGAGGTAAATTTTTATATCCAAGTTTGTGTATATATAATCTTCCCTTTTTGAACCAATTCTAATAAGAGTGAAGTTCAAGTATTTTCTATCATACCACTCCACCCTCATTTTTTCTTTCCACTATTCACTTATTCTTTTGATACCCCCAGATAATTCTATAAGATTATAAGTTACAGATTTATTGATCTATTTCTGTATATTTCATGTTTAGAGCTCTAAACCAAAGAAATCACAGGTCTGGACCACAAAAAGCTGACATTACTTCAGGGAAATCTACTAGAACTCAAAAAGACAGTAATTTAGAACAGAATGACCAAAAAAAGAAAATTTACTAACATTCCAAAATATTTCCCTACTCTGTCCTTCACCCAAAAGATGTATATGGATTAAAATAAATTAAGTCAACTCAAAAGAAATTGTCTCTCTACCTGGATTACTAGTACAAGGTTGAACAAATAATTCCCATTTCTCCTTCCTCAGCTTTATGATAAGAACTATATGCACTTGAGCTGGGATCAAAGGAGAAATATTCACACACCAAAAAAATGTGTATTTGAAGGAAATGAGAGCAAGCACATTTTAAATACAAGACTATAGACAATGTCTGTTGAAGTCATATCTATACTGACCAAATACTGTATCCCAAACTATCTACACAATCAAAGCCCCAGATTCACAATTAATCTAGCTTTGTCTTCTTGGTGGATTTGCAATGAGACAAATGAAAATTGTTTTTTAATAGATAAAGCAATTAGAAAATTGTGTTTTGGGAATTTTGCATGTGATCTAGACTGAGAAAAAGCTTTAACTCTAAATTGTTTATGAGATTTGATGAAGAAAAAAAAACAACCTCTATCATCTTGTATGTGCTACATTTTTAGAAATCAAAATTTTATGAATGTGACAAGCAGATGGTCACAACCAAGTTAATCTGCCAGGTGTTTTAATGAGTCTTAGCCCCAAATCTAGCATTGCATTATGGGACTAGAACATAATTCCAAGAGTTACCTAGGATACCTCCAGGTTGGCATCTTTATTAAATAACAGCCTTTGGCATGTGAGAATGCCTCAGGTGAAACACTTGAAAAGCTGCATGAATATTATCATGACAAAGAGACCAACCAACTGGGGGTATATTCCATATTTCCCTCCTCCATTGCTTTGTTAGACAAGGATGATGACTTCTTTTTAAAAGAATCATCTTGGAAATCTTTGCTCTGACTCGTAGATAAATCCAAGATTTTACCTAAAATAGATGTTGTTTATAATGATTCATCCAGGTTACCTTCAAAATTGCCCAGATGATTTCTTTATGTAACTAGATGAGTAAATCTTCCCCTCCCCCTTGTTCTTATAGGGATAATGAGCTGCTATCATTCAGTAGTCCTCTTTCACTGATTACTGCTTATTAAGCTTCAGCATGAGGCAAAGCCTGTGTTTCTACCCAGGCTTTTTTTTTTTTAATCTCCTAATGTGTGTGCACACCATGCATATTATGATACGAAAATGCTCATTTTCTCTGCCTGGCCAAATCACCAAGAGAACCCTTGGATGTGCTCAAAGGCAGGCAACCCTACCGCAATTTATATTGACTGGGAGACGGGACTTGATTCATAGGAAGTTTCTAAACAGGGAACAGCATCTGTAGAAGCAATTGGGTGGTTTTTTGAAGTATGAGAGAAACATAATCCTTAATACAATATTCAGTTCAACCCAACTCAACAAATACTTATTAAAAATTAGGCATATATCAATCATTATGCAAGGTTCAGAGACTACAAGTAAAGGAAAAACAGTCCTTGCCTTCAACAAGCTTACTAGAAGTCAACCTTAGAAAGCCAGAATAGAATACTGTGCTTTCATATACCTGCTAGGACTACAAATAAAAGGCATTTACTTCCATTCATCTTACAAAAACCTTATTGCCTTACTTTATAATCAGACCATATATATCTTGAGTCCAGGATTCATTCTAATCCTAGGCCAATAGAATTTTAACAGAAGTCAATTTTATTGACTAATAATAATTTATAATTACATAATGATTTACAAATTTACTTATAAGTGATTGTATAAAATACAAATGATTTATAATGATAATTATTCACATTTTATTTTATTTAAAGGTTTGTAAGTAAGTAGCCTGGTATAGCGCAATGATTTTTAAAACCCTGGGTTCAAAACTATTTTCATAATAACATTAAGACAATATTTGACTATGTAAGTAGTCAAAATAGATATCTATGTGAGGCTGGATCTTCTTCACATATCTCAACCAAAATAAGAAATCACAACAGATTGAATACAGAAGCATGAATGAGAATCTAGCTGCCTTTCAATGAAGCCAGACATTAAAGAGATTTGCAAAAATATGTAAAATAACATCATTCTTCTCAATAATTTTTTGTATTGAAAAATGTAGTCATTTTTCATTAAATATGTTTATACTAACATATTTATGGCTGTTATTATTTTTAAATGAATTATTAGATAAATCTATTTAAATTTTTATCAGTTTTAATTTCTAATGTGGCATATATTGATAGATATGATTCAAAAGCTCTTTGGAGTCTTCAGTTTTTAAGAATACAAAGATATCCTAAGACCAAAAACTTTTAGAATCATGGGCATAGTGGATAGAGAAAGTATTTTGGAGGCAAAATTACCTCAGAAGATATCTTACCTCTTATACTTCCTGAGTGTGAGATACTGAACCAGTCCCTTAAATTCTAAGTGTTGTGGAATCAAGATCTACTTTGGTTGTGATTTCTATTTCTTAAACCCAACTTCATACTACACTAATGAATCAAATATCTGGTCTCCCCAAAAAGTTTATAAAGCATTTTCCTTAAACATGGCAACCTGTGAGGTAGGCAGTGTTGTGATTATAAAAGTGTGTCCCTTTTATAGATAAGGAAAATGAGATTTAAAAAGCCCCACAATCAGGAAACAGGTGAAGTTAGAATTAAATCCATGTGTTCTGACAATGCACTACTTTGCTCTCTGGCAGCCATATTCTGGGGATCCCCATTCTGATACTTTCTGCTTATATAATCTTTAGCCAACTACTGAAACCTCCTAAGCTCACTTTCTTCATTTATAAAATTAGGAATTTTGATCAAATGATCCCTAAGGTCCTTTCTAGTTTTTAGAAGTATATCACTATGATCTTTCCTTTAAATGTTCAGAGGTGAGAGAAAAGACAATCTGTAGATTGTCCTCATTCTAGTTTATGGGACCTCTAAGGAATAACTTATACTGAGCTGGAAAAATGTTTTTAAATATTGTAGACAGCATGACAATTAAAGGAAACATGAGAATTACTGTAAGAGAACACACATTCTGATTCTTAAAGTATAGGTTTCCCCAGGATATTAAATCAATATTTAAATCAATATTCCAACCTGGCTTTATGTAGGGATTAGGGCTGCTCAAATGATGAGCAGAGAACACTGGAAATATCTTATCAATATGGCAGAGCACATAAATTCAAAGTAATTATTTAATGGAATTATTTTATCTGGTCATTTTCATTCTCTCTGGAAAAATTCTTATGGAAAATTGTCTTTACTGGTTTTGGCCTTCACATGAGGAGAGGATAGTTCATCATCATTTAGATCTGACCGATTTTTTCTTCCCAAATCCAACAATCTCGGAGATGGAGGTCAAAACTGTTTTTACTCATTCAAAGTCTCAGAAATTTTTTGGTGGACTGTGTTTCCAAATTTCCTTCCTCCTCTAGTTTTTCTTTAGGGATTTTACAGAAATGTTTGAGGCTACCCCTTATTCAATGAAACTAAGTTGACCCATTAGAAAATATCCTCTCAATTTGTGCAAATTCTTCATGAAGATACTATTAATTCTGGAGCTTTTGAAAGAAGAAGAGGAATTGAAAAACTTGATCAGAGTATAGAACTATGTGCCTAAATTTGGACTAGTATGCATTCAGCTGCAGTAGACATTTTGTTGATGTCTTGCCAGTTAGTCTTACTAATATTCCAAAAGTCACTTCCAACTAGGATGATTTTGGTATGAGAAAGGCAGGCCACAAATATTTTCTTTGTAGCTGAGAAAGCCTCTTTTCCTGGCAGTGTTCTTCTCCACCCCACAGATGGTTGGATCTATATACTACTGGAGTTCTATTTTCTGTATATTCTATGATGTTACATACATATTATACATGTATAATGGTATATGCGATTTATTATTTAGACATTATAGTTTGGGAGATCCTTATTTTAGTTATGTTATAGTAGTGATATACCCAACATTTTTTGCAATACCTACTTAATACAAAGGAAATGATTCACATCCAAAATAAATTCTAAAAGTAATGTTAATACTTATTACCAGGAAACAAACTATAATTCTCAGATTTGGGTAAGTTCACAATTGACAAATCACATCTTTTATACTCAGAAATCATTGTGCTCTGAAGAATTACTTCTAACTTCCTAAAACTATAATACAACCTCCTAGTCCTCTTGTTATTGAATGGAAAGTTCTCAATTAGGAATTCAGATTTTTTGTCAATAATAAGCTCTCATCAAGGACTCTGATAAATACATCAAAGCTCTTTTTTTTTACAAGCATCCAAAATATCTACTTTAAACCTATTTCCTAATTTTTGGATTTACAGTTTCCAGAGTATACAACAGAAAGACCTCTAGTTTTGTAGTTTGAGGACTTGGGTTCAAAAATTATTTTACTATTTATTACTTCTTTGATCTTAGGCAAAACACTTTATCTCTCTGAACTTCAGATTTTTTCTCTACAAAATGAGAAAGAGTAGAAAGTCTCTGAAGCCTCTTCTAGTTTTAAATCTATGATATATAAATGGAGAGGCCCCAATCTTCCTGGTTACATGTGTCCCCTATGTTTAAAACCATGTTCCTAATATTAATTGAAGTCTTCCAAAATCATTTCTTTTATGTATTATTTCTACTTAAGGATTGTATTTCATGGTCTGATTAATACCCACATTTCCAGGCCAATTTTACAATATTCCCCCTTTAAATTTTAAAAATAGGAAGGGAAGGTAGTTCGTCCTATTTGCTGTTCCATGAGTTCAGTAGTCTTTCTCCTACCTTCAAACCAAACCCTATGCCTGAAATATACTTCCCCATCCTCTTTACCTGTTAGAAACCCTAGCTTTCTTCAAGAGACAACTCAGGTGCCACTTCCTATTGGAAACTATCCTTTATCCCTTAACCTATTTTTTGGTGCTGTTTCCCAAAATTGTCATGTATTTTTTATTTCTTTATATTTCTATCCCCAATAGAAAGTAAGTTCCTAGAGTATAAAATCTTTTTTACTTAATCTTTTTATTCCTAAGTACCTTACACATATTTGTTGGATTACAAATACTTGTTGGATGGAATTGGAGTATTCTTTGCAGTCTCTCACTCCTCAAATTCCTCATAGAATGTCACTGGAACATCTACAATGAACTAATAACATCCTTTCTTGGTATTACAGCTGTTTATGTGTATATAAATATATATATATATATATGTATATATACACACACTCACACACACACATACACACACATACACACACGCACACACACACACACACACACACACACACACACACATATATAAGCTCTTCTAAAACAAATACTTTCCTATCTGTTTCTGTATCCCCAATAGTCAGTATAAAATCTTGTGCAAAATGGATGTTTAGTAAATATTTACTTAACTAAATTAAGTGAATCATATGAGTAATGACTTACATTGTTTTACACAAAGGGTTATCATGAAAAAAATTAATCCTCCGTTCTTTTGAACAGAGGAAAAGAACAAAAGCTATAATATGAAAAATACATTAATTTGAGAAATAATTTCCTGCTTTTTAGTAGGATTTAGTATTGGAATGGGTTAATGAGGGAGTTTTTGCAATTTCCTTTTTTTATAGATTTATAGATTTTATAGATTCTTATATTTTGAGGGTAGTTACAATAGAATCCTGTTTGAAGATAGAAAGATGGACTTTCTATCTGACTCTCTAATTCAATATTCTTTCCATGCATGAGGTAGTATAGAAAAGATAAGTCAAATACCTTATTCATCAATGAGCTTTTTCCTCTAGATAAGAACATTGAAGTATAGCCAGCAAATCTCAGTACTGAGTGACTTAGTGGAAAGACGTTAGCTTTGAGGTCAGAGAACCTGGACTTAACTCCCCCCTCTGATGCTTACTACTTAAGTGACCTTGGGCAAATGACTTGGTCTTCTTCCATATCCTCGTCTGGAAAATGAACAGATCAGAATCAATGGCCTCTAAATCTATGATTCTATGACTTTCCTACAGGGAATGTGAATGATTCCTTTCATACAGAAACCCTGACTTGCAAATTGTTAAGGGAAGGGGGAGCAAGCACAGCGCTGAATGGACTGTTGAGCAAATCAGGAAGTTATGAACTATCAGGACCTGTAGGGAGAGATCAAGAGAGCAGGCATAAGGCACTCTGAGTTATAAAGGGGGCCTTCCTAATGGAGGAAGTTACTCCCTTTCCATGCACGTCTCTCAAGAGGACATTGCTAATTTGCTGCTGGCAAAGGGACAAACAATACATTGCCTTTTGCCAATCAGGAAGAGCAAATAAGACCTGTTCAAAAGACCAGGCAACTTCATGTGACTGAAATGGGAAGAGAAACAATGTTTTACATTTTTTTCTTCCTTGCAAAAAGTTCGTCCTAACCTCTTGAGAGATTGAGGATAGGAAAGGAGGAAAGAACTGAAAGACTGTTGTCAATGGCAGATCTTTGTTCCCAGAAGAGAGATAAAAAGGGGGATTTCCTAATGTTCTCTTTTAGGGCCAAGGGCCTTAGGCAGCATCTACATAAGTGAGACTCAATCTTGTTGACATTATGATACCCAAGTTTTGTGTCTTTTTGTTTCATAATCCTTATAACAGCGAGGAATTGTCATATATAATTATTAAAATAAGTAAGATAAAAACAAATTAATTTAGAGCTTTATTTATTTATTTCATGATGCTCTGGAATTATTGCCAAATCAATTTGGGGAATTATTTACTTAATTACATAGATTCGGATGAAAATGAAAAAAAAACTTAGTAAAAAAAAATAATCCCCTAAGAACATGCATCAAACAGTTTTTCAAACCTCTAGAGCTTAATTAAAGTTTTCATGAGAATCTTCCACCTAGAACTGGATAGGATTTAAAAGGTCATGTACTCCCAAGCCTTCATTTTATAGAAGAGAAAACTGAACATTTGAGATATTAAGTAATTTGCTCAAGATCATTCATTTAGCAATGGCAGAATTCACATGCAGGTCCTTTGATTCCAACTGTTGTCTCTTTTTATGGTACCCTGCTGTCCCACTTCTCTTCAGCTTTATATAGATGTTGCATCATTAGGTTACCAAGGACAATTGATTCAACCTTGAAGTAAGCACTTGTACTAATGCTAGAAGCATTAAGAGAAGCAAAAAGTTCTCTTCATAAGGTTCCCATGCTGTAGCAAGGATTTGGATACCCCGTTTCTAACTGGGTCTACTACAGAACTTATCAGATATTCCCTATCTCTGTCCAAGTTATCTTATCTGCAAGATTGAGAATATTTTAACTTATTTCCACTCTAAGATATTATAGGTGATAAGTATTAATTAGTGCTTGTTTGCAGGAAAGACCCTCAGTACGTAGAATATAAAATGAATTCATATCATATAATATGAAATCAATTCATATCATAAAATATGTGAAAACAGCTGATATGTTGAATTATTGGACAACTGAATTTTGAAAATGAAGATAGGGAAAGTAAGAATAAAATTAGATACTGTCTGAAATGCTTCCATAGCTGACTAGATAGTAGTAAAGCAGATATAAATAACTGGATGTATTTTTAGCCAAAATCTTAGTGTATAATTTCCCTTTTCAAAGTGGGATTGCTTAGTAAGGCAATGATTCGAAGAGTCATGAACTGATTTCATGAGATTGAGCATAAGAACTATTTGTAGTATGTAGAATACAAGAATTCTCCAATTCTCCAATCTCATATCTTAAAATATGACCCAACCTATCCACTCACACAATTACCATGATACCATGAAACCTTTGAGTTTCTTTCTCCACCATGAGCTCATACAAGAATTTTCCCGGTCTCTCTATTCTCAACTCTCTGGTTTAAGATATACAAAGTAAGAAGGCACCATTACTTCAAAAAGTATTCACAAATTCTACTGTTTTAAGAGATCAGGTAAAGATTAGGAAAAACTCTATTTTCTTAGCATCAGTAGGTATATACTATTGCATCTTTGTGAGGTTTCTTTATTTCTTGAATAAATGAGTGAACCTTGTTCTCAGGCATTCATTAGTATCAAAGTGGTGTGATTACTAAAGAAATAATAACTTCTCCAGGGTGCTAGAAAATGGACATTTTATAAATAGGCCATACCAATAAAGATTATGTATACAAATGGAATCACAAGCCAGCTGTTTGTGTTGGAATTGGCCAATTAGAAAAAAACAAAAACTAAGTGACAGGATCTCTGAGTCTATTACAGTTTCCTCTTAACCTGGCAAGAATATTTCACTCTTCAAATTGGATGTTTTCCACTTGTAAAATGAGGGTAATCATGTTAGCCTAGTGATGATATCACCAATGTCATATTGGAGCCCAATGCTATCTATTGTTTGGCTTAATTGATCAATATGGTGCTCAATGTTAGTCAATCAACAGCCATTTATTAAATATTTTCTAGGCTCTAGGTACTGTGCTAAACTCTCAGGTTCTTGTAAGCAAAAAGTGTTTCTTTTTTTTTTTAAACTCAGATCTGTGGTTTTATATAACCCCCAGAAAGATTTGCTCCATCAAATCAGCTTTGCACATGCTCTGCAATATGGAATCTTGGAGATTTATTTATCTGTGTACAGAGATTTTGAATGACTTATACGTGGTCATATAGTCAGGATGTACCAACACTGGCATTTGAATCAAGGACTTACTAGTGTCCTGATTCTGAGGCTAGTTTTTTTTCTGTTCTATATCATGCTCACTTCTAGGAAGCATATGGAAATATATTTTGCTATTTGTTAATAACAAAATAAACATCATCTAAGAATTTCTTGGGCTCCCATTGGATAGTGAGACTGTTTAGACTTTTATCTCTGAGTATGCTCTGAAAGTATTTGGATGTATTATAGCATATATATTATACATAGCAATAAAATATGTCATAGATATATAATGTACATGATATATGTGTGACAATATATACATACGTATATTATATATATATACAGATATAATATTTGTTGAAGAGAGAAGAAGAAAGAAAAGAGAGAGACAGAGAGAGAGAGAGAACATCTTTTAGGACAGTCATCTATTGTTATTCTCATTTCATGGGTGAAGCAAAAATGTTCCTAACATGTTTAATCTATATTCTCAACTCCCATAAGTATGAGGTGGATTGTAATTTTCTCACAGTTCCATTAACCTGCAGTGAATCATCTGCTTATATATCAAAATTGGAGTCAGTAAAACCTGAGTTCAAATCCCATCTTAGATATTTATTAGCCGGATGACTTTGAGCAAGTCACTAAACCTGTTTTCTCTTTTTTGAGTGTTTTTATTTTTTCTTCATTTTAAAAGCTTTTTATTTTCAAAACATATCCATAGATAATTTTCAATAGTCACCTTTCCAAAACCTTGTTTTCCAATTTTTTTCTCCCTCCTTTCCCCCACCCATTCCCTTAAATGGCAAGGAATCCAATATATGTAAATACATATATGTCTCAGTTTTCTCATCTGTAAAATTAAAGGCTTATATTTGATGGCTTCCATGTCCTCTTACAGGTCCTATATATATTCATATATATGTATGTATATGCATAAATCTATGATCCCACAAATATAAGGATGGGAAGTTAGTTGGATAAGGGACAGAATGCCTGACCTGGAGATGGGAAAACTCATCTTCAGTTCACATCCAGCCTCATACACTGTAACCCAAGTTAAGTCATTTATTCATGTTTGCCTCAGTTTCCTCATATGTAAAATGAGGTGGAGAAGAAAATGGCAAACCACTCCAGTATCTTTGCATTCCTCCCCCAGATCTTGGCCTTGCTTCTAACACAGCCATCATTTGATTCAGGAAAGCAGTCACTATGCATATTCTACTGACAACTTCTCTTGCATATTGTGAATACTCCACTTCTTCACTCATAGCTACTGAAGGCTCAGAAAAAAGCTTTTCATATCAAAGTCCTCAGCACTGTCAAATGATTCAATTTTTTAAAAATGGATATGACTCTTCCATAGAAATTACATTAAAGATGTTATTACTGTCTGCTTTTGCTTCTCTGTAGCAAGGACTATGGGACCTTTCCATCTGATTTTTAGGTAAAACTTCTCTGTTTTATCTCTGCATTAGAATATGAGCTCTGATAGCAAGAGCTGTCTCCAATTTTCCATTTGTATCCCAACTTAGAGCACAGTACTTTGCACGTAGTAAATGCTTAATAAATACTAATTCATTCATTCATTCCTATTGTTGCCAGCATGAACAAATAAGTTGACAGCACATTGTTAAACCCATTTGTAAAGCAGCTTGTTGTCTGGGTCATGGCTCCCCTAAAAGCCAGGATATGCAGGAGGGAAATGAGCCAAGTTGAGTCAGCAGAAAAGAGGGATGAGCCAGCAACAGCCTTCATCCCAGGTTCTTTTTGGCCATCTGTGGTGATGTCATCATTGGTGTCCTGTGCTGGCAGATCCCTGTTCTGGGACTGGAGGTCACAGGGCACAGCAACACTTCCCAGAACATAATCTCACTCAGCAACTCCATACTGGAGGGAGGTTCCCCTGATCTGTGATCACTAAGATAACAGGAATATCCAAAGCCATGGCCTTGAAGAGTAGCTTTACCTATTTGAATAAAACATGTACTGAAACATTTTGAAAACTTATCTAGTGAATAAAAAATTTAGCCAAGCTCCAGGAGGCTGAAGAGCTGGCTTGTATTAAGTCATAGAGAGGTGCCCTCCACTGATTCTCACATTGGGGGGGAAGGTCAGACTATGAGGAGAACAGGCATGTGTTGTGAATTTTGAGGATGAAATGGGTTTCAGTTTGAATTTTTTTGATGGATGGGAATTGGCACAAGGTCTTTTCCTTCTCTCCCTTTAAACTAAGAAAGAGCTGGCTTGAACTGAGAATGCATAGGTTAAACAATAAAAGCCTGCCAATAATCACAGGGTTCCATGATTGGCTGAGAGTGACACTGTCTTTACAAATAAGGCAAATTCACATTCTTCCAAGTGCACAAGTGGGCCAGTCCCAAATCAAGGGGCAGTAGTCTGAGAAGAGTATTCTCTTTATTGGATCAACCAAGGAAGAAGATGGTTTGAAATCCCAGAGGGAAACTGCATAGACTCAGTATTCAACCCAGAACCTTAGATAATTTAGGATAGAATTACTCAGCCTATTATGCCTATTGTCTTTATCTTGCTCTTGTATCTTATTAACTTGAAAACTGAAATTGGCACTGTTGAGCAAAAATATAAAGATTAAAGAGAAATCTTTATTTGTGATATGATTTTTAATTCTTTTATATATGTAATCACACTAAACACTTTGGATTATAGTCAATTTAATTACTTGTAAATAAATACAAATGTTTTGATTATGTATAATATAAAATTTAAATATTCCTGGTTGTATGTATACACACATGTATATGTACCTATATGCTCTACAGATAAATACATACATATATATATATATATATATATATATATATATATATATATATATATATATATATATATACACTTGTGTTATAGGTATATGTTCTTGGAGAAGGTGTTGACTTGCATTTGTAGATAAAGAACTCTCATCCAAGAGTTCTCAATACCAAACAATAAAATCACAGTTCTTGTCCTTGGCCATATAACTATGTATATGTGTATGTATGTATGTACATATACATGGATATACACATATATAAATGTGTGTATTAATCTGCTTGCTTTGTTGATTTAAATTCTGTCTTAAATCTTCAAATTCACACTTTTATCTAATGGGTGAACATTGTATTGAGGAGATTTCCATGTTCCAAGAAACTTCACATAACTCTTAAATCAAGGACTTTCTCACAAAACTTCTAAATCCATACTATAACTAAAATATCAAGTCACTTGTTTAAATTTTCTATTTGGAGCTTCTTTTGTTGATTATTTTTGTCTGATAAGTTTTGCTTGGGCTTTATTTCAGTTTGTTTATAAGATTTTATCTTTTAACATATAGCAAGTACTTAATGCTTGTTGGTTGAATGGCACAAGGAAAGACAATGTCCAAGAAAAACTGGAAGCAGCTATTATTTATGGATCACTCCTAATTGATCTTTGAAGTCAGAGATCCAAACTAGCTTGGAGATATGAAGATCAAGGACACTTCAGACCACAAATTAGAATATTGTAAGAAAATATCTCTGAGAAAATGATTTCCTGGGAGAATGAAGTCTTCAACTGGGCTTAGACCTAAGGCAGTTCTAGATGAAGGAAAATGAGGACTCTAGGACCTCCTGGCCTTGTTATACTACATCTAGTAATGCACTCACTTCTTGGAACCATAATTTAAGACGGCCATTAATAAATTCTAAAGAGACTAGAGTAAATAGGAGGGTTCCTTTTGACTAATAAAGCTAGGTGGATTTAAGATGACAATAGAAATTGATAATGTTTAACAAAACTTAGAGAAATGATAGTGGTCTTTGAAATATTTCATGAAGAAAAAAAAATAAATGATTTCTGCTTATCCCAAAGGGAGAATTAAAAAACAAACAAACAATAAAGTTCATTCCTTCATACTGAAGTTGTCCCATAGGGGAGAATTAGGAGCAAAGCATAGAACTTTCAGAAAAGCATTTTAATTTGACAATTAGAGTTATTTAAGTGTGTGATATGCTGCCTTAGGAGGTTAAGGTCCTCCTTACTTGAGATGTTCAAGGGCAGATCAGATAGTCACGTGGTCGTGTTGTAGAGGTGTTTCTCAAAGAGATGTGAGCTGGACTAAATAAGTTCAGACTTTTTGAAGTCAATTATCAGAATCTCAATTTACTTATTTGTAAAATGGAAAGAAAAATTATATAACCTAATCTCACAGAGTTATAAGGATCAAATGAAGCCATCTATGTGAGTTTACTTTGGAATGGGAAAATGCTATAATAATGATACTATTACTATTAATACTATTACTATTAATGCTATTATTAATAATACTATTAATACTATTAAATAAATAAAATTAAATACTATTAAAAACAACAGTCCATGATATAATTTTTTATAACTGTTATCCAAGTTGTATGATATGCAAAACATCCCCAAAACTGAAATCTTATCTGGTTCCCTTTTTTGTGACTACTGCCTTTCCTCACAGGCATTTAATAAGCTTTATTGAAGGCCAACTTGCATCAAGATTTGAGATGCTCATATATGGAATTTCTTTAAGGTCGCAGAAGATAAGTTTTATAATTGTAACTCCTCAGGATTTGATAATTACAATTTTGAGCATTAGTTACAGAGTACAGAAGGAAAGGTTGAAGTTATAAGACACTGAAATCTCTTCCTGCTGAGTTGTTTTTTTGCATAAGGGGTCCATCATGGACACCATTAAAGGAGATTGTTTTTCTGAAACACCAAGAAACCTCATTATAAAGCTATTTCCTTGAAAAAAGATTATTATGTCATGGTCTTGAAGAGGTTCATTTACCAGTTCAAGGACCATATCCTCCTCCTCCTCCTCCTCCTTTTCCTTGACTTCCTCCTTCTCTGCCTTCTCACCACAGCATAATACTTTAAGGCTTAAAAAAGTTCTTTATATATAGTATTGGATTTGAGCTTCACAACAACTCTGGGAAGTATATGTTATTATTACCTTCATTTTATAAAGGAGAAAATCTATATAAAAATACAAATCAAATAGGTATTAAATATCTGAAAACAAAATTGAAAACTTAAGTCTTCCTGACTCAATCTTCCATGAAACTCTCCTTGAAATGGTCTTCAGACCTTAAAATAACATTTTATTATATTTCTCTTATACTCTGATACTGTTGGGAAAAGGATTGGGACAGTTTAAATTATAGTTATAAATCCTATCTCTTATTAAATTGACATTTTATTTGTCAATCATCCAATAAACATTTATTAAACACCTACTATATGACAGACCCCATGCTAAGCCCTAGAGATGCGAAGAAAAAATGAAACAATCTCTTCCCTAAGAGTTTACATTTACATTCTAATGAAGGACTCTCTTTCTTTTCTCTCTCTCCATATATATACACACATACACACACAAAGAATACACACGCACATATATTCATTTTGTTTCTATGTTCATATATATATATATATATATATATATATATATATATATATATATGTACATATATATGAACATAGAAACAAAATGAATCCAAAGTAATTTGGAGAGAGAAGGCAACTAGAAACTTGGGGATCAGGAAAAGCTAAGTTAAAATTGGCATTTTATCTCATTTTTGATAGAAAACAGGGATTATAAGAAATGGAAGTTAGAAGGGGAAACATTCCATATATGGTAAACAGTCAAATGAAGGCAGAGTCACTCAAGAAATGTGTTTTATTTAATTTTTGCATTTATTCAAGTATTTAGCATATGGGTAATAGGTGCTTAATTCTGCATTGGACATTTACAACAGCTATTGAAGTGACTTTTCAAAAAAAATTAATATTCAATTCATTAGTTAAAAAAATGCTGATGGACCATTGCTTTAAGTAAGAACAGGCCCAAGAATTAAGAGCAAGCACTTTGAAGACTGATCTTGCTATTTACCAGCCAATAAAGTTCATTCCTTTACACTGAAGTTGGAAAGCACAGTGTTGCCAAATGAAGGTTTAATCAATTCAGAACAGAAGCCAGTTCCTTCTCACTAATTCTGAGTTCTTGGAAACCCCCTTAAAAGTTCAATGCCCTGTTTTCATCCCTATTACCTTCTTTTTGCTGGTTCAGTCCTGTAGAATATACATTAGGATCACAAAGTTTTGAACTAATTGTGACTCATACATACGGGAAAACAATGTGTGTGCCTTTGCTTTCTTGGAGGAGCAGAAACTCAAATGTAGATACCAAATAAAGTAAGTAAAAGCTAGAGACCTCAAGGAACCATATAAATGACAAAGTATTATCAAGAGATTTGTTAAAGATGTGTTCTTCATGTATAGATCTCTACATTAAGACATTTGTTTAATAATAAACTTTACATTTGGACAGAGCTTTTTTACCTTTGCAAAGCACAATCACATATTTTTGTTATCACAATGATCTTTTGAAATAGAAAGGGTAAATATTTCTCTTTATTTCTTTCTTCTTCCTCCTTCCCTTTTTTCCTCACTCTCTTTTTATTTCCTTCTTTCTTTTCTATACTTTTTTCTTTCTTTTGTTTTCCTTTCCTTTTTCTTTTTTTCTTTCTTCCTAATCATGGAGAAAGTAAAAATGAAAGAGGCTCAGATGCTCCTCTGATGTCACAATGATTAGTTTGTAGTAGAACTGTGGTACCAGTTTCTTGATTCAGACTTGTAACTAACATGCACTTATGTTATTGGAATTATCCTGTTTCAAGTTCACTAGGTTGACCAATATCAGGGACATTATAGGATCCTGAAGACTTCACAATGCAGGTGTAGAAATGTTCAAATAAATAATGTGAAAGGAAAGTATGGGCTTTATTAAAATATTTCTATCCATCACTTTATGTGAGAAAGTCAAATTTTGTAAACTGTCTCATCAACTCTCACTTAAAGCTCTCACAAGTCTTTGGCATCTCACTAATCTAATCAGTTTGCTCAACAGAAGCAACCAACAAAGTCTTAGGAAAGAACAAAGGCCAGACATTGAAAGTTCAGGCACCCCAACTCTTTAATATGGTCCCAATATGGAGAACCAATGATTCTTTACTAACTTGTCTCTCAGAATTATGAAAAACACAGTCTCAGAAATCTAAATCTAAGCTCATTATCAATGATGAACTCTGATCTTAGCACCATCTCTTTATATACAATTGTTATACTAATTAAAATGAGATTTCTCTTCTAAATAAAGAAGGAACTAGATCACAGCATCAGAGATGGATGTACAGCCAAAAGAAGTCTTAGTTGTTAGTAGTCAATCCAGAGTCCTTCTCTCTCCATGAAGTGAAGAATCCAAGCACGACTCTGAAATTACCCATTCTGCTTTCTCTCTCTTTAGAGATTAACCTATTATTATCAACTTTCATGGAAAGCATTTATTTATAGTTGGGTTCTCTTATATAACCAGGAAAACTTATAAAATTCTTGTTTGAGGATATAATTTAATTTTCGAAGCACAGATTTACTTCTTGAGAATAAGACATCAAAAATGAAAAATAACCTACAGTATGACTTTTTACTGTCTAAAAAAAATCATATTTTTTTCTGATTCTTAGGTAACAATTTTTGGAAAGACAGTCTAAACCATTCCTTCTACTTATTTTTTCTTTTTAAATCATTATGACTGCAAAAGCTATGTGCTTGCGTATTTGCTGTATGCTATTATGAGAAAAGAGAGTAAACCAGTGGGTAAGGGGATGGCACAGCACTTACTATAACTAAATGTGGGATCAGAATGCAGAGGAAGCAGAGTCCCCCATGCTAGGATCCTACCAAAGGTAGTCTGTCCCACCAGATGGTTAGACCCTAAGTTATGGTGAAAGATGAACACCAAGAATTCTTTGGGTAAATAATTTGGCAGACCCCAGCATCATTCCACCAGAGAATGGGTACTAAGTTCAGTTTAATTTAATAAAAGTCATGCCTACTTGGGCAGCTAGGTAGAGTAATAGACAGAACACTAGCCCTGAAGTCAGGAGGCCCCGAGTTCAAATGTGATGTCAGACATTTAACACTTCCTAGCTGTGTGACCCTGCACAAGTAATTAACCCCAATTGCCTCAGCAAAAAAAAAAAAAAAAAAAAAAAAAAAAAGTCATGCCGACTATGGGCAGGATATTTTTCTAGCTACAAAAATAAAAATAATTCCTGTCCTTACATTGTAAAGAGAGGATATAATATGAGTACAGATAATAAAAGAAATATAATAAATAATAAAAAGAAAATTGAAGAGAAAAATAGCAAGAATAATTGGAGAGATCAGGAAAAAAGTGTCATAGAACAGGTATGACATGAGTTGTGACTTGAAATTAAAGACAAATTGTATATAATCAATTTGCAGTTTCATGTGCAATCATCTTTTTTATTATACTACATTAAAGGAATGCTTATTTTATTCCATAAATTAAAAATAAAATCAATTAGTTAAAGACTGAAGTATAAAGATGAGAAGAGAGCTTGCTGGGAAAGGAGAGGTGGAGGATAAAGAGATTTGTGTAAACTCATGGAGTCAAAAGATGAGATCATGGTTTTAGCAAATAAGTGGTAGCCCAACTTTCAAACCTATGTAAAGGAAAGAAGGAATGTGTCTATTTTTATGTGTTTGTTCTGAAACTTTGTCTCAACTGGGCTGGAAGTGCAGAAGCTATTCATGGGACTAACCCCACCTCTGGTTGGCATAGGATCTTTGACATTCTTCCTTTCAACCTTAACCATTTTTTTCCTATTTTCAGCCAACCTAGTGATCCCATGCCCACCATATTTATACCAAATTTAGAACAATAATTTAGCTTATCCCATTCAAAAGGTCCAATATTCTCAGCCTTTTTGGTAGCTTAAATCATAGGTGTACATTACCATGATTAGCAACTGCTTATGTTTTAGAATGAATAATTGGGGAGGAAGAATCAGTATGGTGTAATAGGTAAAGAGTAGGCTCTGGGATCAATAAAACTCGATTTCAAGACCCATCCCTGATATGCTGCCTTTGTAATTCTTTGCAAATCATTTGATAGCCTAGACAATTCTCTTAAGATTATAAATTGTATTGGTAGAGGGAGTTTCCTCCCTGGGAAAATCCTATGTGCAAAGTCAAAAGTCTGGATCAAACAAACCTAATCCTAGGAAACATGCCATCAAGTTTCTGTCCTTGGGAAATCCCAAGTTTGGGAAACTACCTTGTGGCCTTTATTGTTACATAAAACTATGTCCATCTCTTACTATTTACTACTTAATTAGTTTTGCCATCACCATTATTACTACAAATGAAAATAAAGCATCCCTAAATTAGCCTTCCTATATATTCTAGAGATGAGCAATACCACAACTATAAGGTAATTGTACCTTTATTGGTGCATTCCCCCTTACTGCTACGTCAAATTGCTAACTAAGGATAGATCAGGGAGACCACTAAAATATTAAACATTAGCATGTTTTATGCTAGGGTAGGGGGAGACTGTGATGTTAGTACATTGCATATGCTATCCAGTTTGGTCAATTGAAATGTTGTTTTTTTATCTCTCTGTTTTTTAAAAGGATGATTATAGAGGAGAGATAGGTATTTGTTTAGAAACTAAGGTGAGTAGCGGGGGAGGAAACAAGCATTTATCTTATTTGATTCTCACAAAATCCCTGTAAGGTTCTGTGGTTATTATCTCCATTTTACAAATTGAGGAAACTGAGATAAGTAGAGCTGAAGTGTATAAATAGTAAGTATACAAGGCTGGATTTGAACTGCGGTTTTGATTCCAGGACTAGTATTTTATCCATTGTGTCCCCTAGCCACAAACATATTCTTTTTTTCTATCTATCTAGATATACAAAGAAAAGTAAAAACAGTTACTGCTCACAAAAAGTTCATGTTCTATTGATCCCAGTACGTATACAATATTTGGCAGAGGCACTGGCTAGGAAAAAAAAGATCTTCTTCCTATATTCAGAGCATTATTTTCAGATAGCATGTCATATATGTCAGCAAAGGGCCTGCAGAACAGTACAACTTTATGGTTTGATTTAATCCTGTTTGACTCTATGATGAGAGAAGGGAACCTTGGAAGGGAGGAATCCCTGAGAACTCTGTTGGGGTTTTTTGTTTGTTTGTTTTTTTGTCTGCTTTGGAGGGAGTATAACCTCCCAGACACCATTCATCCCATGTTGAAAATGCTGGCTCAGGCACTATGGTTCTGTTTTCTGAAAGCTGGTATAATAACGGCTGAGCTGTTGATGAATACTAATAGCAGCACTGTATATTTACACAGTTGGTCAAGTTGTGCTTGCTCAATGGCAGACTTTACCTCAATGGAAATTACCTGGCTTCTGCATTCAGAGCACCAAGGACTGCAGGAGGCTACAGAGTTGGCTTCAGGTGCCATTTCAACAATGCAAAAATGACTCATGGCCCCAATTATGTGCACGAGTGTAGGATCTTCCAGGTGCTCCTAATACCCATTCTGAGAACCCAGTGACAAGAAATGGCCCAGATTCCTGTAGGAATGAAAGAGAGACTAAAAGAAAGAAAAAATGGAACAAAAAAGAAAAGAAACACAGAGATAGAGACAGAGACATAAAGATACACACTTGTGCATGCATACGCACACAGAGAGAAACAGATGGAGAGACAAAGACAGAGACAAATACACAAACACACAGAGACAGAAACAGAGAGAGACAGAGATATAGAGACAGAAACAATGACAGAAATAGTAGGACAAGGAACAAAGGACTCAGGCTTGGCCTCTGCAACCTGGGGTTGAATCCCAGTACTGCCATTTCTATGAATTTGGGTACTTAACCTTTTGGTCACTTAACCTCCCAGTTAAATAGGAAATCGTGTTCTAGTTATCTATTCTGTAAAATAAAAGGTTTAGATTAAATGACCTTCAAAGTCTCTTCTAGATCCAAATTTATAATCCTTAAACAAGAAAAACAAGATCAACTATTTGTCTGCAAAATTGAAAATCAGAGCTTCTACTTCTGGGCCTGAGTTTTTAAAAAGTACAAGATCTGAACTAGGGTGTGCACTTATACTTAGATTCTTAGTGAAGTAGGCTCCTTCTGAAAGTGAAGGAGCACCCCCTCCATCCTGATCTTAAAGTTGCCTTTGATCACCACAGAGAAGTTAGCTTATCTCATCCTGAAGTGAATATATTCACTTTTTTTCATTTTCATATTTGGATTAGGTCAAACTTCGTGGAAAGATTAGGAAAGAACCTGGTTTCCAGGGCATCTTTTGTACAGTGACAGTCCCTACCTAAGTATTTCTGACTGTTATAAAAGCCCTTCCCAATCAAAACAAGTGCTCGTGCCCAGGACTGTTCCCAAGTCTCCCCTCCCTGCTTCTTCCTGCACCTCAGGCTCCTTGGAGGGCCCGGGAGCTTAGTCATCCCTTGAAGTTGAACTCTATAAAGATAGATATACAGACACAAACACCTGGTCCTTTCAACTTGCCTGTTCAAGTGAATGTGTGACTGGGTGACTGTGTACGTGCAACTAAGCCTGTAGAAAAGGGGGCAGGAAGCAACATGGCGACTGAGACTGGAATAATCCCAGATGGTGCCAAATTTTAAATTTTCTAAATGTATTCTTATACAGGAATATATATATATTCAATACAATACATACCATATATTCTATGCATATGTATATTTTTTCCCAAAGGTAATATTATACTGCCTTACATGTGTGTAGTAGTTTACACTTTTAAAAATGTTTTTGGGATGAGAAAAGAAAAAAAAAGAAATTTACATGATAACTATCATATATTGAAAAGAAGTATCAAGTTATAGATAATAAATTTGCAGTTTTATGAGCAATCATCTTTTTTAATTAAACTATATCATGGAAGTGTTTATTTTATTCCACCAATTAAAAATAAAATCAATTTAAAATTTAAAATATACTTGCATGCATTATTTCATTGTGTATGTATTAGCCAGTCTTTCCTTTATACACGCAAAGTTAGTACTATTGACTTGCTGCATCCATGTAAAATGATAGATCTGAAAGGGAACTTAGAAATGAGTCTAATCCCTTCATTTTATGGATTAATCAGCAAGTATTTTTTTCCTAACAAATTTATTGATTTTTAATATCCATTGCTTCCTGAATCATATTGGGAAAGAAAAATCAGAATAAAAGGGAAAAAACATAAGAAAGAGAAAAAAATAAAAAAGAAGTGATAATAACATGTGTTGATTTATATTCAGTCTCCTTAGTTCTTTTTTCTGGATGAAATGGCATTTTTTGTTCAAAGTCTATTGGGATTGCTTTGAATCACTGAACAAAAAAAAAAGTCTTTCATAGTTGATTATCACACATTCTTGCTCTTATTGTGTGCAATATATTCCTGGTTCTATTTATTTCACTCAGCATCAGTTCATGTAAATCTTTTCAAACCTTTTTAAAATCAGCTTGTTCATCATTTTTATAGAATATTTCATTAACTTCATATACCATCACTTGTTCAGCCATTCCCAAACTGATAGGCATTTATTCATTTTCCAATTCTTTGCTGCCACAAAAAGAGCTTCAGCAAACATTTATTATATTCCTCTTAAGTTCCAGGTACAGGTACGGGAAAAGCAAAAAAAAAAAAGTTTCCCACATTTTAGTGAAAAAATCAGTAAGGATACATATACATAAATACATATTTTCACATAAAATATGTGAAAAATGATCAAAACATAATGGAGTGAGTAAAGGCAGGGACGTTAGCAGCTAGACCTAAGATTTAATACAATAATAATAATAATGCTAGAATTTATATAGCACATATAAACATATATGCTATATACATCATTATATTGCTGCTATTTGTTCTTTAATTTTTGTAGAAGACACATCAAGTTATAGGCTTTGCTCTCTTGACCACTGTCATTGACATCCAGAGGTAAGATAACTAGTTTACTGGGGTGTGCCCACTATGCAGGCTACACCTTCTTGGGGGAGTTGAGTGCCAAGTTGAAACCAAAGATTGGGTTAGCAGACTTGGAAAAGCCTTGGAAAGCTCTCACACCAAAGGCGAGAGTGCTCCCTTAATATCTCCATGTCTCCATACAGTGTAGATACATATAACATATAGTATGTTTGTGTGCATATATAGCATCTATACTGAGGTACTCACACCTCTCAGATTGGCTAAGATGACAAGAAAAGAAAATGATAAATATTGGAGGGGATTGTGGAAACTGGGACACTAATGCATTGTTGGTGGAGTTGTGAAATGATCCAACGATTCTGGAGAACAATCTGGAACTATGCCCAAAGGACTGTAAAACTGTGCATACCCTTTGATCCAGCAGTGCCATTATTGAATCTGTATCCCAAAAATATCATAAAGGAAGGAAAAGGACCCACATATGCAAAAATGTTTATGGCAGCTCTTTTTGTAGTAACAAAGAACTGAGAAATGAGTAGATATCCATCATTTGGGGAATGGCTAAATAAGCTATGGAATATCATTGTTCTACAAAAATGATGAACATGCTGATTTTAGAAAGGCCTGGAAAGATTTACATGAACAGATGCTGAGCAAAACAAGCAGAACCAGAAATACATGGTACATAATAAGAGCAAGAATGTAAGATGATCAGCTATAAAAGACTTGGTTCTTCTCAGGGGTTCAGTGATACATAGCAATCCCAATAGACTTTTTTTAAAATAGCTTTTGATTTACAAGATATATACATGGGTAATTTTTCAGCATTGACAATTGCAAAACCTTTTGTTCCAATTTTTCCCCTCTTTACCCCCACCCCCTCCCCTAGATGGCTGGTAGACCAATACATGTTAAATATGTTAAAGTATAAGTTAAATACATGTCCATACAGTTATTTTGTTGTACAAAAAGAATCGGACTTTGAAATAGTGTACAATTAGCCTGTGAAGGAAATAAAAAATGCAGGAGGACAAAAATAGGGGTATTGGGAACTCTATGTAGTGGTTCATAGTCATTTCCCAGAGTTTTTTTGCTGGGTGTAGCTGGTTCAGTTCATTACTGCTCTACTGGAACTGATTTGGTTCATCTCATTGTTGAAAATGCCACCATGTCCATCAGAATACATATTCATACAGTATTGTTGTTGAAGTATATAATGATCTCCTGGTCCTGCTCATTTCACTCAGCATCAGTTCAGGTAAGTCTCCCCAGGTCTTTCTGAAATCATAATCTCATTAGACTTTGGACAAAAAATACCATCTGCATCCAGAAAAAGAACTATAGAGATTGAATTTAAATCAATACATGCTATGTTCAATTCTATTTTTTCTCTCTCATGGATTTTCCCTTTTATTCTGATTTTTGTCTCCCAGCATGGTTCATAAAACAATGTGTATTAAAATAAATAAATTTAAACTTGGACCAGCTAGTGAGCTAATCACTTTACAAATTTTAGCTCATTTGATCCTCACAAAAACCCTATGAGGTAAAGAGTTATTATCATTATTCCCATTTTATAATTGAGGAAACCAATGCAAACAGAATTTAAGTCATTAATTTAAAATTACAGACTTGATAAATATCTGAAGGTGGATTTGAACTCAGATTGAAGTTCAGGTGTAGTGTTCTATCTACGGTATGACCTTGTTGCCTTGTGGCACATGCCTATAATCCCTGCTACCTAAGAGAACCTAAGATTGTAGATTCCTTGAGCTCAAATGTTCTGAGCTGCATTGGAGAAAACCAATCAAGGCAATAGCAATAAATTTGGCATTAATATAGAATTCTCCCCTGGATGCTGTGCCTATCAAGTTGAGTAAGGAAGAATAGACTGACCCTTGTCAGAAACACAATAGGCCCAATCTCTTGTGCCAATCAGAGGTGGTACTTAAACCATCAACAATTATTGCACTTCCGGTCTGGGTGATATAGGGAGATCCAATTTAAAAAAAAGCAAATAAACTAGGTCTTCTGACTTCAAACCATCATCCTTTTTACTATCTTAGGAGTATCTAATTTATGAGGATTCCTTTTTTAAGATTCAAAAACTTCACAGAAAGTTCCACCCTTGACTGATATTTCTTATACACGATAGTGGCTAATAATAATATAGTAATTCAATGAATAATAATTAATCACTCTATCCACTGAGCCATCTAGTTTCCTATATAAATGCTAGCTACTATTACATAGGATATTGAATTAGATTGTATTTTTGTCAAAGATAAATAAAAGTCCAAATCACAATGTTTGATGCAGGTATATATCCACATATCTTTTACAATGCATCTGCCAAGACTGGGAACCATTGTAATTTATATGCTTTGATAGCCCCTAATAGAAATTGGGATGTGTGTGTGTGTGTGTGTGTGTGTGTGTGTGTGTGTGTGTGTGTGTGTTTGCTGGCAATAATGTTGACTCACCAATTTAGTCCAATTCTTTTATTTTATAGATCAGGATACTAAAGCTTTTTAAAAAATCATTTACTAAGGTCACACAGAGAGTATAATATCCAGGTTCCAAATCCAGATACTACTAGGTTCTGATTCCAAATCCTTCAATCCCATACTTGTCCCCTCCTACCATAGAGCCTCAAAAAATTAAAGAAAGCCAGCAAATTTATCACAGTGCCTCCAAATGAATACCTGGCATTTAACCAGAAGGAACCAGGTGCCTGGACCAAGATATGCTCACTCAGGATCTAGACTTAACTCACTGCCCATCCCTATCATTGAGTAATTTTAGTTGCAGTGAAGATGCCTGGATGAATAGTGTCTTCTCAAAGCTCACCAGCCCACAGCTGTCAGGAAGACATAAAGATGCAAACTCAACTAGGAGGAAGATAATGAGGCTGGGTCATCAGTACTTGGCACCTATGCATGTGTAGACTCTGACTCTTTCATCTGATCAGCTGAAGGCTCACTATAGTGTCTAGCTCTATTGTGCCCATTTTCACAAGGCAGCATCTCTCCATTAGTTTTGAGTCCTGGCCTTGGCTCTGAGGAGCTTTTACAAAGCAAACAGCTGAGAATTCAACAATAGAACCCATTTTTTGGCTTCAGCCTCTTTTGCTTTTGTCCACTTTAGGATATGTGCCAAGAAAAGGGAGTGAAGGTAATTCCCACCTCCATTTATAAACATTTCAAAGATGAGATCCAGGTTCTTCTCAATTTATAAAAGCTACTTGTGATCTTTAGGATTTTTATTGAAACTGGAAATTAAGACATAAATTCAAATTAATTATAGCTAAATCAACAAGGAAACTCAAAGATAAATAAAATTAAGATGTGTTAATACCCCAAACCATCGGCAAAATGCAAAAGGGTGCTTGGAAATCTAGAGGCCTAGAAATTCCCACAAATAAAATCACAAAAATTTAGGACTAAAAGGACAGAGAGCCGATTGATTGACCATCTCATTATAGGTAAGGAGACTGAGGTTATGAAGAGTTGTGATTTACCCAATATCATAAAACAAGTTTGTATCAGAGCTGAGACTCTTCCCCCAACATCCTGGGACCCAGATGTCTTTCTGATATACTACACTATCAATCTTTTCTTATATCATAGTGTGGTGACAAAACCTGAAGTCAATTGAGACCAAGAGGTTCTGAGAACCAGGAATGAATATTTTGTTCTGTATTTCTACAAGTGAGGGAAAAAAAATACCATTTCATAGATAAAATGGTAGCATTTTTCTTTTTTCCATACTATCTACTCATCTTTACTAAAGGTTGATAAAAAATGATAGCTGGCAAATATTTAATGTTTTAAATTTTGCAGAGTATTTTACATATGTTATCCCATTTTATCTTAACAAGAACTCTGGGAGGTTGATGCTATTGTTACCCCATTTTATGGATGAGGAAACTTAGGCAGTTTAATAATTTGTCCAATGATACAGAGCTAATTAACATCTGAAACTGGATTTGAACTCAAGTCTTCCTGATATCAGGTCTAGAACTCTGTCCATTGAACCACTTAAATGCTTCCAGCTGATATTGGATGTATAAGGGAGACCAAAAAAAGGGGAGGCTGGCTGCTCTGCTCCAGCCTTTCACAAAACAAAGGACAATGGGTGAAAGTTGAAAATTTCATTTCAGTTTAAGGAGGAAAAAACCCCAAATTTCCTAATAATTATCACTGTCCAAAAATTAATGAGCTTCTAGAGGACAGGTCAGATTTATCACTTATCACTGAAAAGTCAAATAGAAGCTGACTGACCACTTATCCAGTACATTATCAAGAAGATTCTCATACAGGAACAAGTTGGCTTTTGAGGTCTGATATTCTAGTTTTAAGATTTTGTGGAAATAATAACACTTAAAACATAAGAACCTCCTAAAACTCTTTGCTACAATAACTGGAAAACACTAGTATGTTATTCCTTAAATCAAGCCATCTCTCCTTTATTAGGGGCATGATGGTTTTTGTGAATAAAGCAATGTCTTCTTAGAATTTTAGGTTTTAGGAAGAAATATTATGACCTCTACCCCAAACCAAAATGTCTAAACTGTGCTCTTTGATAGCAGAGTAAGCTATGAGGTAATACCTTTGTGACCTAATTGTCCCATCATTCACATTCCTTTGGGACTATTCTATGGATAATTGGTGCCTGGGAAACATGAAACTGGAAGAGATGATGTTACAAGGGACAATTTCAAAAAAATGATGTAATATAGAAAGGAGAGCCTTAAACTGGAAATCAGAAGATTCTGGTCACTGAATGATCTCAAGCTATTTTATCTCTATGAGCTTTAGATTTCTCTTCATTAGACACTAAAGTCTCTTTTAGCTCTATTAGCATGACTATGAGTGAATATTATAAATGGACATTTGACTAAATAATGCAGATTTATATTGAAATTTGCTTACAACTTATAAATATTAGCAGCATTATTATGAGGGTATATTTATAAGTAAGTAAGAATCATGAATAAGGGAAATACCAACTTCTGGTTCCCAAAATCTGCTTGCCATTCTTGATCATCATTTATGTCTTGAGCATCATTTTCCCAGTCACCTAAGCTTGATATCCTAATGCCATCTTTAATTCTTCATTTGATCACATCTCCTATATCCAATGGCCAAGCCCCAACAATTCTATTTCTGATACCTCTCATCTATATCTCTTTCTCTCTACTCACATGCATATTATGCTATTTTAGACTCTCATAATCCTTTGCCGGATCTATTGAAATAATTTCCTAATTGGCCTTCGATCCATCCCTCATACAACTGCCCAAATAATGTTCATAATGTACATAATTAGACATGTCCTTTTCTGGCTCAGAACCTTAAATTTATTTTATTACCGACAAGATGAATAGCAAATTCTTTAACCTAGAACTTAAGGCCCTTCAAAACGGCTCCAAACCTCTCTTTCCTAGTTTATTTTATTCTGTGCTCTAAACAAATTGGATTATTAGTGCTTACCTGATCTTGTTTTGCTTTTTTTTATTAATGTGCATTTGGACAGGTTATCCCTAATATCTGGATTGCATTCTCTCCATATCTTTGTCTGTTGAAATCTATTGTTTCTCCCTAAAGTTCTACATGCTATTATATACTCTCACCCCCAAATTTCAAGTGCTCTTTCTCCTTGTATTTACTATAATGTTTAATCTAAACCCCACCTTTGCCTTTCTATGTTGCCTTAACCATTTGAATGTTCCTGAAAGTAAGGACTGTTTTATTTTTCTCTTTGTAATTCAAGCATTTAACACAAAGTTTTGTACATAATAACTTCTTTATAAATAAAAAGTAAATGCTTCATTGCTGCATACATGTTTTAGTTCAAAATGTGCAAAGAAGATGCTAACCTTCACTAGTAGAAGCATTTTCCTTACCTGGAGGTTGGAACCACAAGTTCAGTACTATTCTCTATCCTTGTTGCTTATTTTTAATTAACTAGCTAATTAATTTGTTAATTTTTATTTATTTGTTTGATCATTAATTCTTTCATTTTCAAAATTTCAAATACAAATTCTCTCCCTTTTAAAAAATTCTTCCCACATTGACAAGGCAAGTGATATGATATTCATTATATGTGTAAAATCATGCAAAACATATTTCCATATTAACCATATTACCAAAAACAAGAAAAATAAAGAAAGTGAAAAAAGTATGCTTTAATTTGCACTCAGTGTTCATCAGTTCTCTCCCTCTGAGGAAAGATAGCATTTATTTTCATCATGAGTCTTTTGAAATTGATAGTTCATCGTACTGATCAGAGTAGCTAAGTCTTTCACAGTTGATCATTATTACAATATTGTTTATGCTTCTTTAATGTATCAAACACTGTGCTAAGTTGGTGCTATTAAGACAAAAGTGAAACTGCTGCTTTTATCAATGCAAGTGTGTATGAGGAAGGGGCAAAGTTCTCTTAACTTTTAGGTTAATGGACAATTTGGATATTTCAGCAAGAAAATCAAATCGTACCCTTAAACATTTTTCTATCCTGTCCTTCTCTAGCAATCATACTAAAGACTTAGTTTATTTATCCTGTGATCAGCCAGCCCTATTGAAAAACCTATTCCCCAAGACTTATTCATGGGACCATATATCTATAATTGGAAGGGATCATTTGCTGGGTCATCTAGTCCAAACTCCCCTTTTTCAAATGAGGATGAGGAAACTGAGGCTGGGGTCAGATCACTTCCCCGAGGTCACATAGATAGCAAGTGTCAGAATAGGGAGTGAATTCGAGTCCTCTAGAGACTGAATCCAGATCCCCTGACCAGAAATTCAGCACTCTGTCCTCTATATAAAGTGCATTCTTCCCTGGCCATGGGTCAGTCACTCTTGGGATCTAGAAGGCTCTGTCCAGACTTGATTGAGCCCCTGTCATCCCCATGGCTTCATCTCTTCTCTTTGCAGTGATGAAGAAAAGACAATAAGGAGCTACATTCTCTACCCCACACCAAAGCTCTGCTATGGAACTCCCTTTGGATGCTAAATTTTAGGGAACTTGCCAGCTCATTTTCTAACTTGTTTTGTGATGTGGCAACAGCCTCAAATTACAGCCGCCTGAACAGCCCAGTAAATATTTACACAAACCTGCTGCTGATGGTAGGAGCTGACATGCATCCCTCTTTATGCCCATGGTGGTGGTGGAGGGGAGGGAAAGAGGAGGGGGAGACACTGTATTAAGAGCCAACCAGCTAATGAACCTGATCCCGGCCACAGCTCAATACAGATGGCTCTTTCAATATTGGTGGCTTTCAAGCTACAGAGAGCATAAACTCAATAGCCGTCTTTAGAAGCCTCGTTTAAAGCCCCTGAATTTTGTTTGCTAGAGGCTAGGGCTGCCCTATCTTTGTGCAACCAGCAGCTGGCTCTGGCTTAGTGGTTTTGCATTTAGAAATAGTTCCTTCATGCCATCCTTGATTTGTCCCCTCTTTATAAAGGCACCAAAAGTAACAAATAAACTCTTTTCTTTATAGATCATACTAAATGGACATATGGTTCTTTAAAATGACCAAACATGATCTCTAGGAGGTCAAAAAACATAAGTTCAGTCATTGTGCAATTAGAAACAGATCTCTGATATCCTTCTGCTTCAGTCCTCCCAACTAAATATTGTTTATTCAACATTATCATCATCAATAATAATAACAATTATTTAATAATTATTGTAAATAATCATTTGTAATTATTAAATAGGTTTATAATCATAGTTACTATATTTACATTTAATATAAATATTAAAAATAATTATAATTATTAAATGTACTTATATTCATGCATTAAATATATAGATATTTATGTAATAAGATTGTAATCATAAAATAATTATTGTTTATTATTATTGATAATGATAGTAAAATATGTAATACTTAATATTTTCCAGTATAAATGTCCTCAAAGCCCTGGGATAGAGGAAGGAAAAGAGGGTTGGAGGAGTATTATTATCTCCCACCATATGTTTGTTATGCCTAAGGGTCAGGACCACAGAATCAGAGGGAACACAAAAGATTTAGCTTCAAAAGTCTAGAATCCTCAGTCTTGGGGCTTTGCTTGAGTGAGTTTGGAGTAAATGCCCCTCCCTCTCACTTTGACAACTGTCAACCCTCTGTAAAACTGATTTATTTAATAAGAATTTAACGATGTCTTCTCAGTATGGTGCTCTGTATTAGGTTCAATACAGAAACAGTAGAAAACCCATACCTGTCCTCAAAGGGATTACTATCCAAGAAGAATTAGGAAAGAGACATCAATCAATTAACAGATGAGGAAGTTCACTGTACAAGGGGCAGTGGAAAGTAAGTCTACTAATTTGTGGGCCATTGAATTGTGAATTGACCTGAACTATATAATCAAATCACTGGCATTGGAAAGTGGAATTCTGTACCTTTTGAGCCTTCTTTGTTTTCTCTAATACTATATGACAAAGTTTAAATGGGGATGGACTTTGGCGTTCTTCATTCAGAGAGTTATCCATGGCAATTTCCACAGGTAATGACAAAGGGGAAATGCAAGTTAATCAGCCATTTGGAGGAAATACACTAGCCCTGAATAGTGACCCAGTACCACACATGATGGCTGATAAGGAAATATGGTTGAGTGATCTACACTTACCCCAAAGATCTGGAAACTGTGAACCATAGTTCGGTTGGCAAGAGCATATAACTCTCCAGTATTTGGGGATAGGGTAATGGGTATAGATTAAAGATCACACATATTGTGAAGTAGGCAAGAGAGTGGATGTAGTATGCAAGCACTGTTCTAAATGCTGGAAACACAAATAAAAAGTCAGATAGTCTCTGCTTTCAAACAACTCACATTTTGATTGGGGAAAATAACATGTATAGAAGAATTCAGCTGTAGGAAGATGACACAGCCTAGGTGCCCTTAGAGTACAGGACATCATGGTGGGATCTGAGCTGATAGGGTTCAGGACTGGTAGTTGGGAATTATAGCAGTTCTGAAGCAGTCCCTACCATATTGGGTTGAGAAGTAAATGAAGTGACATATGTAAAATGCTTTATAAATCTTAAGGCACTGATTTTTGCTTGATTTTTGTGATTATTGCCATGCTTCTTTTTTGTGAAATGAGAACTGCAGAGGGTTAAGGTTCAAGCTGGAATGAATATGCATGCACAATGAGCTAAAGGCAGTGGCTGAGAAAACTGAAAACAAAAAAAAAATTAAAAATAAGACTGGAAAGTCAGTATGATGTCCCAGGATAAGGATCACATCCATATGATGCAGGCTGGCCTTTTAATTGTGTGAGAAATACAATGTGTAATATAGCTAGGTTCCAATTAGCACAAATAACACATATCCTGAAGGAGTAGCATGCATTTGACTTTGAACTATTTGAAGTTATAATTATGTAAAATATGGTAATTGGTTGCAGCCTAATGGAAAGATGTAATGTGTATTTGAATAATGCGACAAACTCATTGTTCATACTAATAGAAATCCAAAGAACATAGAATATTAGAGCTGGGAGGGAGTTTAATTAGAGATGACTGTGTCTAACTCTCTATTATTAACAGATGAAAACCCAGAAAAGATCAATCTGGTTGAGTCATGAGTGACTCAACCAGCAAACATTTAAGTTACAATTAAGTGCCAGGCAATGTTGTATCAGAGAAAATAACATTCATACAATTTTTTATACATATACATACATATTAAGGAACACACACACACACATACAGAGAGAGAGAGAGAGAGAGAGAGAGAGAGAGAGAGAGAGAGAGAGAGAGAGAGAGAGAGAGAGAGTAGAGAGAGAAAGAAAAAGAGAGACAGAAACAGAAAGACAGAATAGGCTTGGCAAGGAAGATGGAAGCCAGATTGTAAAAGGTTTTAAAAATGGAAGAAGTAGGGGGAAGGTAAATGGTACAATGATTAAAAAGATGCATCTGAGTTCAAATCCAGCCTCTGACATTTGACATGTACTAGCTGTGTGATCCTGGACAATTCCTGATTTTTCACCAAAAAACACACATCAAATGGGAGAAGTAACTTGTTTATGATCATGAAGTTAATTATTAAAATTTCTAGAATTAAAAGCCAGTTCTCTTAAACTGTCAATCTAGGGCATTTTCTACTACATCCCTCTGTCCCTATAATTGTACCCAAAACATAATTGGAGATATGGTATAGTAAGTAATTTCTAATGAAGGTCTACAGTTGGTTCACTTTGAGGCATGAGTTGAGTCCATCAGAGCCACACTGGTGGGTAAAATAGGTAGGAAATTGAAATTATCATGAAACAAGCAGATTAGCCCTCATCCACTTACTAATGGTAGGAAAAATGAGACTGTTTGAGTAAAAATGTATGCCATAGAAAAGTAGCACAACTTGTAATGATTGCTAGTATGGGCCATCATTAAGATCATCATTATAATTGACATTTCTTGAAGACCTTAAATTTGCAGAGCACTTTTTATATATTCTTTAACATACAATCACATCACAAAGATTATGCACTATGACCAGGTTGGATTTATATTAGAAATGCAAGATTGGCTCAATATTCAGAAAACTATCAATATGATATTCTATGTTAATAACAATAATAATGTAAATCATATAATTACATCCAAGTCTTAGAGCTGAAATTTCAGAGTTGGAGAGAATCTCAGAATCTTTGTAGTACCACATGCACCTGAAAAAGAATTTGCTGCACAAGTAATTGATCATGTTCTCTCTGCTTGAAGACCTGAAGTGAAAGGGGACTTTCTACCTTCTCTAGAAGCACATTCCATACTTAGGTCTTATTGTTAGGAAGCTTTTTCTTAAGACAAAACTAAATTCTCCCACCATTTTTTTGAATCTTGCCCTTTAGGGACAAATAGAAAAAGTCTCCTACTTCTTCTACAAGCTAATCATTCAAAAACTCAGGAACAACTAGCATGTACACACTAAGTGTATTATTCTCCAGACAAAAAAAGACTCTGCTTCCTTCAACCCATTCTCAGTGAGCATAAGCCAGAGGCCCTTCACCATCACTCAGGTTGTTCATTTCTAGGTAGTCTCTACTTTGTATTCCTAAAATGTGGTTCTCAAAGCCAAACACAGTCCTTCAAATCCTTTTCTTGCCGAACTACACTGGTGACTTTTTTCAAGCTTTCAGTACACTAAGACCCCCAGGTCCTTTTGAAATAAACTACATTATACTTATGAGGCTGATGATTTGTGCACAAATATGAGATTCTATATTTGTTCCTATTAAATCTTGTCTCTTTAAATTCTTTCTAGCCTGAGGGCCAAATCTGATCTTTTTGACAAGTCAACAAGCTAATGATTTTTACAATTTCAAATATACAATAAAACCTTGTATTAATATGTAATAAGCATTCTTACCTTTTAAAAAATAGGTTCTTTGGACTGAATTTGGTCTGCTGACCCTGGCTTGAACAAATCCTGTCTCTATCATCGTGTTTTAGTTATCTCTCCCAGTTTTATGTTATCTGCAAATTGGATAATATACTCTTTCTTGCCCAACTGCCTCTTATAATCTTAGTATTCTTTAACACTCAGCTCATGACTTTTCTGATCCCACAACTTGAAATTATAATTTCCTTACATTTATTTTACTTCCACCTTTCTATGAATACCTTATCTACACCAAGAAACTGTAAGCTCCCAAAGACTGTTTCCCTTTTTCCTTTTGTATGTTTAGTAGTTAGTATAGTACCTGCCACATAGTAGTTTTTTTAAATATACATTGATACATTGATATTCATCTCTCTTCCCAACAACTCAAAGAGAACTAGAGTTATTATTCTCCCTTTTTATGGATGGGAAAATTGAGGCTCAAAAAGGTTACAAGGATTGCTCACATAGTATGCGTCAGAGGTAGGATTCTATCACTCTTCAAGTAGTTTGATGATGGGCCTTTCCAAATTTAGCTGTTTCTCTGTTCTATGCTGCCTCCCCCCCCATCCATTTTGAGGCATGAAGCATAATATCAATCACAAATCCCTCCACAAAGCCTTTCTAACTTACTAGTACTGGCAGCAGCTTATATTCTGTTGGCTTAGACTCTAGAATTCAGTCACCTTGGTGCCATGATGAGAGACTGAAGGGCAACTCTGGTGGGCAATTTTCATTATAATGATTATTCAGGCATTTAATACTGTTGGATTCTCCCCTAAAAAATCATATTTGTAGAAACTAATATCAACAGACTTAATTTAAAGAGTTTGGAAAATCTCCTTTATTTTGTACTACCAAAAAGTAAATAAACAGAATATAAATGTTAACTTCTGAATAAAATATAATTTTATGCTGGTACATATATTGCAATTTTCTAGTATTTATAACAATAACAATTCACACATATATTTCTTTGAGGTTTTCAAAAATCCTTACACACATTATATTGTTTGATTCTAATTACAACTATGTGGGGCAGGTCTTATTATTATTCCCATTTATAGGCATGAAAATTGAGAAATTAGAAAAAGAGAAATCTTTCTCTTGGCATCTGATCTGGGAGAAGACTAATAGGATATATACCTAATAAATAAGGATGGAATGTGAAGTCAGTAGTACATAAGGACTTGAAAGAAAATTGAAATTCTAGAAAAGTTAGTGAGGTTTTTTATTTCCTTTTGTAACTTGTTCATATAAGTTTTCTAAATGTATGTGGAAATTTGGGAAGAGAAAAAGGACAAAATTGATACGTTTTTAGTATAAAGTATTTTTTTCATGATTTCCAAAACTTGGATTTGTAATTTCCATGATTCATTATTTATCACACACACACACACACACACACACACACACACACACACACACACACACACACACAGAAACACAGTAGAGAACACTGCTCTGGCTAACTCACTCTGCTTCAGGAATGTTTACAGGCTTTATAGATGGAGGCAGGTCTAAGCTTGTCTCAGAGGTTCCTATTTGATAGCTGTTCAGAATGATACCCAGGTTTTATTTAGCTATCCATTCTCCCAGTAGGAGACAGGAATTCTACATGTTTTTCCTCTTCCAGGCAAATTCCCTTCTAACTTTTTTTCTCACTTAAAGATAGCTGCAGTTCTATAATTGCAATGACTAAGCTGTAAACAGAATATCAGTCTTTTAAGACTCAATTAAAAAAAAACCACAGATATTTATTAAATACTTGTTATATATACTGCAGCTAGAACTGAATTTTAGTGTAATTTTGTTCTTAGTGGGAAGAGGGGAGGGATAGGGAGGAAAAGATTTTAATCCAGACCAATAATTGGTATAAGGAATACCTCGTGTGGAGATTCTTTTCACCAATGCAGATCTCAGGTCTGAAATTTAGGATCTTTAAGAGTTGACAGGGGAACCTTGAGTTTAAGTAAATTGTCTTTGATCACATAGCTAGTAGGTATCAGAGACAAGACCAGAACAAATCTTTCAAATGCTAAGACCAGCCCTCTATCCAATATGTCATATTGCCTTATGATCCTAAAAACAGAGAATTTTTGAGCTGGAAGATATTGGGGGGGGGAATCATTTCAATGATCTAAATCTAGTCAATACTTGCTTTCTGAAGAAGAGGAAATTGAGATTCAGGGATTTACACAAGCTTCCATAGTTAGTATCAGATGATAGTGATAATAATAATAGCCAGCATTTATAAAGTGCATGAAGGTTTTCCAAGTGCTTTACACATATTATATGATTTGATTTTCATAACAATCCCGAAAGGTAGGTGTTATTAATTACCTCCACTTTACAAATGAGGCAAATGATACACATAGAAATTAAGAGATTTGTCCAGGGTAAAATAATTACCAAGTGACTGATCTGAATTTGAACTCAGGTCTTTCTGACTTTAGAATGGTATCTGTTCGTCCTAAACCTTAGTCCTATATGTTCAACATCAGACCATGTTAATCTGCTGGTAACCTATTGAGCAAACCTAAATAAGACACATTCTCACCATCTGTTTCCTCATCTATAAAATGGGGAGGTTGGATTAGATTGAAATGGCTTCAAAAAATATTTCTTGTTATATACAAGTTTCCATACTGGCTATGTTTGTTGATGGTGATATATTTTTTCCTATTACATGTAGATTCATTTTTGTATGATTTTGAGTTCCAGGTTTTTCTTCCTTCCACCCTTCTCTCCCCTCTCCCCAAGACAGCAATCAGCCTAATACAAGTAACACATGTATAAGGTGATATATTTTTAAAAATAATTTAAAAGAATAATTATCCCTAGTTTTAAAATCTAAACCATTCCAAAAGTATCTCATCTGTCATATTATCCAATATTATATTGTAAATATCCTGGTTTTGTGAGAAATAGTGCTGGTGTTTTGCATAGCTGGTGGCTGGACAAACACAGCATTATCATAAAACAAATGAGAAACAACAGTGTTGCAGAAAGAAATTTTAGTTTTGTTTCTGTTTTGTTTTGCTTTTTGAGGGACAGGTGATCCTACTCTCATGCCATTAAAGCCAGATGAAGAAGCTTCAATTGGTATAAATCTACAATTGTTTGGCTCAGACCTCTGCTTGAGCAGAGAACTAGCTTCCAGGCCAGAGAGAAGAATTAAATTTTAAATAAGGAGACAAAGGTTCTACACCATACTATTTCTACCTAGTAGTACTCTTACACAATTCACTTCACTGGGACTCAGCTTTCTATGTATAAAATGAATGAGTTGCCCTAGACTATTTCTGAGGTCTAAATATCTCTGACTATAAATATTTATTTGAGGTTTTTATTAGTAGTATTGAAGTGAATTCTGATATTGCACTACTTATTTCTAAAGCCTAGATGTCTACATCCAATGTTAAATTCAATTTTAAATTAATGTTAAATGTTAAATTTCTAAATTTAGATTTACTGAAGGTAAAATCATATTCCCTCCATGCTATGAAAACCTGACTCTAATATGGTACTTTTTGACATGTATTTCAGGGCCCATGATCCTTGCATTATAGAAGAGTAAGGTTCTCTTTAGCTCTCCTCCTGGACACATTCTGCATCTGACAGCATTAATCAAGACTGATACTGATATGTACTAGAGGATTGAATGAACCTATACAAAAGGTCAGCAAACCAGACTTACAACATCTGGATTATTTGATTAATAAATTAAAACACAGCAATATCATAAAAAAGTAGCTGATTCAAGAGAATTGTGGTCCTCTGGAATAATAAATGGCTTATTCCCAAAGCTTTGGTTTGCTTCACACACAGGCAAATTTTATTTCTCAGAGAAGCATTAATTCATTCATTAGAAAACCAGTCAGAATGTTGGTTTGCTCAGCGTTCTTTCTGAGGCAGAGCTATTATCCAATTCCAAATTACTGGGGACAAATTTATGATGTACCTCTGCAATGATTTTCAGAGGCCATTTATCCAAGAATGTCTTTTTATAAATGAGGAAGCAATGAGATGATAGCTTTATATGTAACATTGTCCCAATTCATCTCCCAATTCACCAAAATAATGAAATTATATGCTGTTTATTAATGGTAAATCAATGAAAGTGATACTGAAAGCTTTTTAGGAGTATACATGAAGAACATTCAACTCCTCATCACAAGAACTCTTCCGTCATGGTTTCACTAATCTTGAAAAATGTTTCTTAGGGCTAGCATTACAGATGGGAATCAAGGACAAAGAAAAGTGAAAGGAAAGAACAATGAGTAGGGAATCAGGCAACTCAAAAGAATTTCAGTTCTGTGTCACCATGAATGAATCATTGGATTTCTTTGCTCCTTTCTTCCTCCAACTGCAAAATGGAAAAGTTGAGTTATATCATCTCTGAGTTCTTTTCCAAAGCTAAAGTTGTTTGATCGCACAACTAACTGGATTTGACAGAACCAATTGTTTGGTTCTCTCAGACAATAAAACATGAGCAGAACTATTTTAAATAATTTGTTGAGTAATTTCAATTGCATCTAACTTTCCATGAACCCATATGGAGGTTTTTTTTTTTTCTTTTTCTTTTTTCTAGCAAACAAGGTTAAGGGACTTGCTCAGGAGGGTCATATACCTGGTCAGATAATGTGTCTGAGATCTGATTTGAACTCATATCCTACTGACTTTAGGGCCACTTTTCTATCCACTGCATTACCTAGCTATCTAATTAAAAAAAAAAAAAAAAAAAAAAAAAAAAAAAAAAAGCTAACATTTAAATTGTACACACTATGTATTAGTCATTGTGCTGGGTTGTTTATTTGTTTGTTTTACAAATATCTCATTTTATTCTCAGGACAATCCTGAAGAATAGGTGGTGCTATCCCAATGTTTTAGTTGAGGAAACTAAGGCAAAAAAAGTTAAATTGCTTGCCAAGGGTCAAACAGCTATTAGATGTTTAAAGACATATTTGAACTGAGTTCTTCCTGATTCCATGCCAGATGCTCTATCCACTACACTACCCAACTTTTTCTTTAGACTCCTAAAGAAATTCTATTTTTTTTTTCAGATTTCTCCAACTGAGCATAATATCATATAATAGGTGATCATGTGTTTCTACCAGGGCTAAAACATCAGGTCAGTTAGTGGGAGAATTGAGATTGAAACTAGGACCCTGCTCTCTTTAATTTAATTTATATTGCTAGGTATTCCTAAAAACCCAATCTGCTTAATATATAGCACCAAGGTCACATGCTAGGCACTATGTTTTGGGCAATATTTTCCTTTCCTCAGCTTATAATTTCAATAATCTCTTCTCTCTTCTTTCAGAAAACTCCTATTGTTTAGGTGGTCCATTTTTTTTCACCCTGCCTACCTTAGTGCCTTACCTTTGCCCATTTTTTATGAACAGTGCCTCTTTATACAAACTTTTTTTCTTCCTTATTCCCCATTGGAGTACTAATTCTTTTAGTTCTCTCACAAAAAGGGAAAAAAAGGCTTTATAAGGTTCCTTCCTCTTACAAACTTAATTAAGCTACATTGAAATGATTAGAATTATAGATGGCAGCTAAGTGGTATAGTAGATAAAGTGGCAGACTTGGCGTCAGAAACTCATCTTCATGAGTTGAAATCTAGTCTCAGACTCTACTAGTTATATGATCCTGAGCAAGTCACTTGACCCTATTTATCTCAGTTTCCTCAGCTATCAAATGAATTAGAAAAGGAAATGAAAATCTTGAAGTCTGAAGGATTTGCCTCTAATCTTAATGAAATTTGTTAATCATCTGTTGCTATTCATAAGCATCTTGAGAAAAATAGGAAGGATATAGATTCTGCATTCCACCTGATTATGAATAAGAGCAAAATTCATGGGCAGTGCTCCCTGCCCATTGAAAATGGAAGTCATGATAAGCTTTCTGCTCTAATTACATAAATCTAGATTTATGTGCCAAAATTATAAAGTTACATTTAGCTGAACTAATGAAAAAAATCTAGTTTGGTGAAAATTACCAACTCACTTATTCATTCCATTTTGAAATAGCTCTAATATTCAAGATGTTTTCCCTTATACTCAACCCAAATCTCCTTCCTCATACTTTCCATCTATTAACCTTAGATATTTCTTCATGAACTTCACAAAACAAGTTTTCCTTTATCCCCTTCCAAAGATTGGTTTTTGTGTATCAGCATAACAAAGGGATGGATAATTTACTATTCCTGATTCTACTTTCTTCTAATCTAGCTATGGAAAGAAGGAAATAAGCAGTTATTAAGCACCTACTATGGGCAAAGCACTGTGTTAAATACTTTGCCATTGTTATCTCATTTGGTCTTTACAACAACCCAGAAAGGCAAGTATTATTATTATAAACGATTTCTAGCTAGAGAAACTCAGGCAGAGAGAGATTAACTTATTTATCTAGGGTAATAAGTGTTTGAAAGCAGATTTAAAATCAGGTCTTTCTGACTCCAGGTCTGGTCCTCTGAAAACTGAGCTGCCCCTGAGTGTCAGGAGGGGAATTTCAGACCCCATTGCACATAAGGAGAGGTAGTATTTTGGGAAGGAGGGGTTAATTTCCTTCTCATAACTCTAAAAATAATACCACATAGACTTTCTTCTACTTTACCAAAATACAAAACTAGCCATTGCCTGATAGCACATCAGTTATACATCATATATGTTATAGCTATTTACAATAAGCAAAATAGACTTTATGTGCTTATGGGATTCTCTGCCCATTCTCTCATTATCCTGCCTTTTATGATTAATGTTGAACATAGTTATCTTTTCATCTTTGAAGGATTGATTATTCTCTGACCTTATTTAAGGATAAAGGAATTTTTAGTGAAGGGAAAGAAATTATTTCAGAGAACATTCCAATTTTCTGGCATCAAATATATACACATATATGCATATACATATACACACATATGTACATTAACATAAATATTCTATATACAAAAGAAGAATTTGAAACTAGGCAAATGTTGGAAATTTTTTCTTTCTTGTCAACTCCTCTTTGATTCAGCATATTTAACTTTCAATTCATTTCTGTATTCCTTTTAGATTTTCCACACATCACATTTTTTATCCTCATGACTTTCCAACAGCTAAGTCTTCACGAAAATCTTCATTCATTTCAGTGTTGTTGGATTTGTTTGTTTTAGCCAATTCAAACATCATGTTCCAAAAGTCTGACCCAGGCTTTGGCATCTTCTCCTGCCATACTCATGGTTGCATGAAACAGCTGGTAAGACAGTCCCTGTTCTCCTTAATGGCCTATAGAGAGGCTATTTCCTGACATTTTAGTGCCTGGAGAAGTTCCAGATGAGTTACTATCAACTTTACTCAAGCTGTCCTCAAAATGAACTAGAACTCAGGGCCCCCCAACCTAGAGTGATGGTGGCCTTTTGGTAGAATGTTCATGAAGTTCCTCATCCCAAACACATTAGTTGTCTCTGACAGATGCCCAGGTCAGTACCTCCCCTCCCCCCCAGTCATTAACTGCTGGGAAATATTCTGAGGGAGGAAAAATATACACACTGTGAACTTCTAATGATGGATTGACCTCTCAATGAGTTGGCAGACTCAATTCAGTGAAAGATATGATGGTTTAACTGCATGAACAAAATTCTCAAAATATTTTGTAGATTTGTTGCTTTGGGGACTTGTACTGCAAACAGAAAAAGCAGCAGTGTATTAAAGAGAACATGTGGTATTAGGGTTGGGTGGAGGGGATGAGGAGGAACAAACATGAAAAATGAAAAAAACAAAATTGGGTTTTTAAGGTCAATTCTATAGAGTTTATATGTAGAATCAGAGTTCTTAACTTAGGATCCAAGTTCACTGGATCTTTTAAGGATCTATTAACATGGATGGGGGAAATATATTTTTATTCTCACTAATCTCTAATTGAAATTTAGCATTCCCTTCAATTATGAATGAAGGCAACAAATGTTATTTGAAAAGAAGTCCATGGATGTCACCAAACTGCCAAAGGAGTCCATCCATACTACAAAAAACAATATCCATTATACTCTATCTTCCATCCAGCTTCCAAAATTATTTTCCTAATGAATAGTTCTGACCACACATACTTTACTATCACTAGAATCAAATATCAAGTTTTTTGTCCTGCATTTAGATCTTTACAACCTGACCCTTTCCAATTTTAACAATAGCTAATATTTATATAATGTTTACTATGTGCTCTACACTGTATGAAGCATTTCACAATGATTATTTCATTTGATTATTTCAACAACACTAGGAGTAGTTGCTATTATTATTCCCTTTTTACAGATGAGAATACTGGGATAAACATTTAAGTGACAATTCATAAGGGAGGATAGTTTTTTACTCAGGTTTTCCTGATTCCATTACTGGTGCTCTAATCACCATACCACCTATAGTCCATTCCCTTTCACACATTTTATGATCCAGCCACACTAAACTATTTACTGTTCTCTCCATCACATGTCTTTCTGCACTGCTTGTTTCTCACATCCGACTTCAGACTATTTGAGTCCTTTGCCTCCTCCATTAGAAGGTAAGGACTGTTTGTTTTCCTTTTTTAATCTATATTCATGATGTTTAGTAGTTTGGCACATAGTAAGTACTTTAAGAAATGTTCATTGATTGGTAGATCTAGTCCTACATCTTTATTTGGCAGGTGAAAAAAGAGTTGAAGTGATTGAGGTCACATTGGAACTAAGAGGCAAAGCCATGATTCAAATCTACGTCTTTGGACCCAAATTCCAGAATAATTTTCCCCATAATAGTACAAAAGGCTGAGACTGTGCTTTTAGAAATAGTCACAATATACATATTCTGGAAATTTTGATTTATTCACTTTAGATATGGATCACAGAATATATATGTAAATCACAATTTTGTAACTTGAATTATTTTAAATGAAGTCAAGAAACTTGCTAGTCCTACAACAGTTTTACCATGTCTCAGAGAATCCAATGATTCCTAAGAGTTTTGAAGTCCAACAACAATCTTATCATGTCTCAAAGAATCCAATGATTGCTGAGGGTTTTGAAGTCCTACAACAGTCTTATCATGTCTCAGAGAATCCAATGATTCCTAAAAGTTTTGAAGTCCAACAACAATCTTATCATGTCTCAGAAAATCCAATGATTGCTGAGGGCTTTGAAATCCTATAACAATCTTATCATGTCTCAGAGAATCCAATGATTCCTGAGGGTTTTGAAGTCCTACAACAATCTTATCATGTCTCAGAGAATCCAATGATTCCTGCAAATTTTGAAGTCCAACAACAATATTTTCATGTCTCAGGGATTCCAATGCTTCCTAAGGATTTTGAAGTCCAACAATTTTTGATATCCTTGAGTCAAACACCATAACTGCCATGCTCTTCCAATGGTGGGCACAGTCAGCAATGGAACCACCTGATGTTTCTTGGGTCTTCTCCTTTGTTTCAAGGGTCTGCTCTGTCTCTCTCCAATTGGACAAGACAAATACGGTTCATTGGCACCCATCTGATTCCTTCTTCATCTGTGGAGATACAAGCAAACCCTCTCCCCCAAGCAGTTAACCTATCTGGTCCCTTTCATTCACCACTTTCTGGGTCTCTCCACATCACCTGACAGTTATCTAAAGATAGTGGAACTGCTCGCACTGGACACTGCCATTCCAATGAGTTATAAAACCCGTCTGCCCGAGCCAGTGCATCTTTGTCAAAAATCAAGAAGTTAATAGTATAAAGAGTTAGATTTAGAAGTTCTCTAGGGTTACCTGTGGCTCCCCCTTTCTTTTGTTTTTGAAGAAGCGTCTTAATGTCTCTGTTTCCCCTCTCTACTATTGCCTGTCCTTGAGGATTAAAGAGTATGCCAGTGGTGTGTAAAATCTGATACTGTGCACAAAAATGGGCAAAATGTTTAGAAGTATATGCAGGTCCATTGTCTGTTTTTATTGCTTGTGACACACTGATAATTGCAAATGCTTGTATAAGGAATTCAGTGACCACTCGGGCTGTCTCTTTTGCTGCTGGTCTTGAAAAAGTGAATCCTGTAAATGGTCAAGGGATATGAACAGACAATTCTCAGATGATGAAATTGAAACTATTTCCACTCATATGAAAGTGTTCCAAATCACTACTGATCAGAGAAATGCAAATTAAGACAGCTCTGAGATACCACTACACACCTGTCAGATTGGCTAAGATGACAGGAACAAATAATGATGAATGTTGGAGGGGATGTGGGAAAACTGGGACACTGATACATTGTTGGTGGAGTTGTGAAAGAATCCAGCCATTCTGGAGAGCAATTTGGAACTATGCCCAAAAAGTTATCAAACTGTGCATACCCTTTGACCCAGCAATGATGTTATTGGGATTATATCCCAAAGAAATACTAAAGAGTGGAAAGGGACCTGTATGTGCCAAAATGTTTGTGGCAGCTCTTTTTGTTGTAGCTAGAAACTGGAAGTTGAATGGATGTCCATCAATTGGAGAATGGTTGGGTAAATTGTGGTATATGAAGGTTATGGAATATTATTGCTCTGTAAGAAATGACCAGCAGGAGGAATACAGAGAGGCTTGGAGAGACTTAAATCAACTGTTGCTGAGTGAAATGAGCAGAACCAGAAGATCACTATACACTTCAACAACAATACTGTATGAGGATGTATTCTGATGGAAATGGAAATCTTCAACATAAAGAAGATCCAACTCACTTCCAGTTGATCAATGATGGACAGAAATAACTACACCCAGAGAAGGAACACTGGGAAGTGCATGTAAATTGTTAGCACTACTGTCTATCTACCCAGGTTACTTATACCTTCGGAAGCTAATAATTAATGTGCAACAAGAAAATAGTATTTACACACATATATTGTATCTAGGTTATATTGCAACACATGTAAAATGTATGGGATTACCTGTCATCGGGGGGAGGGAGTGGAGGGAGGGAGGGGATAATTTGGAAAAATGAATAAAAAAAATTAAAATTAAAAAAAAAAGTGAATCCTGAAAAAGTGTCTATCACAACATGGATAAAAGACAGATGACCAAAAGATTTATAATAGGTCACATCCATTTGCCAAATTTCATTAGGTCTCAAACCATGAGGGTTCTTCCCTGAAGGGAGTGTAGGAGTGTAGAAAGGAATGCAAGCTGTACATGCTTTTACTATGCTCCTAGCTTCCTCCCTTGCTATTCCAAATTGTAAATGTAAAGCTCGAGCATCCTGATGACATTTAAAATGAGATTTTTAGGCTTCTTGAAATAAAGGAGTATTGGCCCACATGGTAAGAGGCTATATCTGCCTTTGAATTACCATCAAAAAATAGGACCTGCAAGTCCACTATGGGAGTAGATATGCAAGATATAAATCTTACCTGGATGCTTTCTCACTTGCTCTTGAAGTTCCTTAAAGAGCTGATATATATTAGAGTCTACACATTTTATTTGGGCTGTGGCAATTCTTTGTACCACATCTACTGAATAGACTGAATCAGATATTGTATTTATATCTCCTGGATAATAAGTAAGAGCTAGAATGATTGCATACAATTCATTCTGCTGAGTGGACTGAAAAGGAGTTCTGACTACTCTCTTTATAGTTAAGTCATGAGAGTATATAGCGCAAATATTATGTTTGGATGCATCTGTAAAGATAGTTGGTCCCTTAAGAGGAACTTTAGAAAAGAAAGAAGAAAAGAACTTTTCTTCATCTGGTTATTTTTAATGGAGAACTGTGTGTAAAATTTGGAGCCATGGGTAATAAAATTTGCCCCTTTGGGATAGTTTCACAGCATACATTAATTTGTGCATTGGTATAAAAGGTGTATATCTTGTCAGGTCTTATCCCAAATAATTTTACTGCTCACTTAATGGCCTTTAATAAAATTCTAGCCACAAGCACTGGATAAGGAATTAGGTTGTGTTCTGGTTGTGTGCTGGGAGGTTCACCTACTCCTTGATGAAGGACTGCTATGGGTGCCACTTGTGTACCAAAAACTGATATTTCCAAGGGTTTTTGAATGACTTTTTCAACCACATTGGATAAAGCCAGTTCAGCTTGTTTCAAAGCCTCTTGAGCTTCTTTTGTAAGCTGATGTGGTGAGTTTAAAGCACTGTCTCCCCTTAAAATGTCATATAATGGTTGCAATTGATAGGTAGTCAAGTCTAACATTGGACACATCCATTGGATATCTCCTATCAATTTCTGAAAGTCATTTAAGGTGTTTAGCTTCTCTGTTCTTAAGGAAAGTTTTCGTACTGTAAGCATCTTAGGGTATACTTCATATCCTAAATATTGAAAAGGAGCATGTCTTTGAATTTTTTCTGGAGCTATGTGCAATTTATAGTTCCTTAGGGTTTCCATGGTCTTTTGTAGACATGCTTCTAACATTTGTTCCTCAGGTGCACATCCCAATATATCATCTATGTAATGAAATAACATTACTTTTGGAAATTCTTTTCTTACTGGAATAAGAGCAGCAGCAACATACATTTGACACATAGTAGGGTTGTTTTCCATTCCCTGTGGCAAAACTGTCCATTGATATCTTTTCTAAGGCTCAGCTAAGTTGACGTTGAGCACTGAAAAGGCAAATCTTTTCATATCCTCCTTATCTAGAGGGATAGAACAGAAACAATCCTTAATGTTTATAACCCAAAGAGGCCATTCTCTAGGAAACTGAGTAGGAGATGAAAGTCCAGGCTGAAGAGTTCCCATTGTTTAGATCTGTTCATTTACCTTTCTTAAATCAGTCAACATTCTCCATTTTCCAGATTTCTTTCTTACAACAAATACTGGGGAATTCCAAAGACTTAGAGAAGGTTGGAAGTATCCTTGGTCAAATTGCTCCTGTACTATATCTAATAAGGCCTGAATTTTACTGCTACCTAAGGGCCACTGTTCTATCCACACTGGTGCATCAGTTTTCCATTGGATAGGAAAAGGTGAAAGTGTTGGCAGGCCTTCAACAGCAGCTCTCCCTAAAAAAACCAAAGTACTCATTTTTTAATCCTAATTGTTGTAAAATGTCTCTTCCCTACAGATTGATGGGGATTTTTTTCAACTATATAAGGAGTTAAAAACTTCTGTTTCACCTTCAAATATCCATCTCAAAGGAGTAGCACTAACTTCAGCTGCTATTGATTCTCCTACGCCAGACATGTTGGTGTCTACCTTAATCTTTGGCCAGTTGGCACCTCTAAGACTGTACTATCTGTACCAGTGTCTAACAATCCTTCTAATAGTATGCCATTTATATAGATTGTGAGCATGGATCGGTCAGCTGACACAGTTGCTATCCAGTATATTCCTGGATTTTGTTACTTGGAGTCAGAATCTGGGTGACTATCACCAGATTGCTTATTAGGGGTCTATATCAATAAACCTGATGATACTACTTCTCCTGGTTCATAAGATATACATTGTCTACCTGTATTAGGGACTGGGATATTATCTATACATTCCTCAGTTTCCCGCATCAGTATATGGATAGACACTGTTTTGCAAGTACACTCAGGAGGTGAAATGGTCAAGCCTACTGTGACTGGAGGCAAGGGATACATAGGCTGGAAATGAACAGATTTCACCTCTCCAGGGAATATCTCAGTTGTCCCAGCTGCATACAACTCTATTCTTCCCAGTTGTAATCCCTTTCTCCCATCAGATTGCTTCCTGGCTGATTGGTCATATCTGGGTACTGAACTTCTAGGCACTCTCTGGGTGTAGCCTTGGCTGCCATCATGCCCCAAATGTTTTTTGTCTTGGGCTGTGGGGCTGGACCCCTCTTTCTGGTGCCCTGAATCAGTCTACATTCTGATGCCCAATGGAAGCCTCTGTTGCATTTTGGACATTGGATATTGGGTCTTATTCTCCCACTCTGTTTTTTCACTCTGTCTCTATGCCAACTTTGAGCTTTCAGATGCCCTACTTTACCACAGTGAAAACATTGACTAGTCTCTCTGGGAGTCACTTGCCAAAAGGGACCCTGTGTTCCCATGTTTGGATCTTGGGAAGTCTGCATCATAGCCTGGTTATCAAAGGTATTTGTGCCCATTGTGGCACAGTGTCTTATGATCTCCTCTAAAGGAGCATCTTTGAATAGTCCTAGTATAATTCTTCTACAAACCTCATAAGCATTTTATTTAGCAAGTTGCCTTATCATAATGTCAGTTACTGCATTTTCACCATTAAGTCATATGACAGATGTCTGCAAACGTCCCACAAAAATCAGCAAAGAATTCATTTGGCCCTTGTACAGTTTTTGTGAAGGCCTCACCTTTGTCATTTTTACCAGGAAGAAAAGCCCATGCTTTGATAGCAGCAGCAGCAGAAAAACCCATGCTTTGATAGCAGCAGCAGCAATTTGCTCATATGCTGCTATGGGATAATTAATATGTACTGAAATGTTTGCATAAGAACCTACACCTATTAGTTGGTCATAGATGATTGGAGGATTAACTCCACTATGATTATTTTGTTGGGCTTGTATCCTACAGAGTTCACTATATTCAGAAAGCCACAACAAGTTTTTTCTAGTTTTTAAGCTAGAGATTTTCAGTCCCTAGGGGTTAAGACTTCATAAGCCAAATTCTGTAATAACATCTTAACATAAACTGATGTAGCCCCATAAAGAGTGCAAGCCTTTTTCAGGTCTTTGAGGATTTCTATATCAAAAGGAGTATATCTTCTACTTTCTTGACCTGAAGAGTTAAACTGTTGAATCACTGAATACATACTGATTTTCAAATCAGCTAAATCCTGCCCTTCTTCTGTGCCTTTTGCAATCTAGTCATAGGAGGAGGTGATTTTGGGGGGGTGGGGGGAGGTACTGGTAATATCACTGACCCTCCCACTACTCCTCCATCTTCCACCCCAGAAGGTGAAGTTGATTGGGGTGTGTCAAGAACCAGTTCCAGTTTAGATGGGGTTGAAGCTGCCTGAACAGAGGGAGAATCACCATGCCCTTCACCACACCCTTCATCCTCACTTAACTCTACATCCCCTCTAGTGATATTGCTATTAATCTGTTCATTGTTTTCCTCTTTTTCCTCATACTTCCTCATCTGGCTGTTCTGAAATTTTTTCTTTTTTCTATAACTTGCAGGATCCTTTAAGGCTAATTGTATTATGTTGTATATATAGAATGTTTCCTTGGAAATTGATTGAGAACCTTTATCGTTGTAGTCTTCACATAGTTGATCTCCTACCAGCTTCCAATTATCTAGCCCTATTTCTACGGCCTTTAAGAACCAAAGGGATGTGCGTTCTAATGTACCCAAGAGTCTAGCAATCTGCAACCAAGTTATAATTAAGCCTTGTCCCTTTATCAACTTAAGCATGCTTTCTATAGTATCTCCTTGGGGTGGGTGATGGGGTGGGATGGGGCTGGGGCTGGGGGAGAATCTTTTCCTAATATCTGCCCCATTTCAGCTAGAAAAGGTTACTAATTTAGCCCTTAACAAAGTAAGTTCGCTGTTTGTCTATTAAAATACCCTATTTCCTGGTCCCCAAGGGCTTCTTCCGTGAAATTAAAGTCCTTGGCCCACACTGGGTGCCAAATGTGGTGACCGTGTTAGCACCTTGGATACCTTAGAATCAGTTAGAGTCAGGATAAGCAAAAGTCCTTAGACTTATTCTTGGTCTTTAGCAGTAGAAGTGAAGGGAATGGCTGCTTAGGATCTCTGCGACTCACCTCTTCATCTCCCACCCAGAAGTGACTCTGGCTAGTCTCACTCCACCTCCTACTCCACAATTCTCTGTATACACAACATAATTGGGCCAGCACAGGATAGTGGGAAGTGCTATTTTCCAGGCATATTCTTATAGAGTATTGTCCAATCGGTAATCAGCCTCAAGTGTTCGATTGTCCGACCTCAGTGCATTAACTCAAGAGTTTCAGCCCTTTACAGTATTACATATATTTATATGCAATGGTAATAATAGAATTTATATAGTATCTTTAAATTTGCAAAGTACTTTATATAGTTTATATTGTATCATATAGGTTATATTCTTCGACCTTCATGACAACCTTATATAGTAGTTTCTATTTTTATCCCCATAAATATGGATAAAGAAATATCCATTATGACATATTAAGTGACTTGCTAAGAGTCCCCGATCTGAGGCAGGATTTGAATTCATAGCTTTCTAATTCTAACATTTAATCCTCTTGGCTATACCTCTGCCTGTATATAATAGATATTTAGTGTTGGACAAAGACATTGACTCAATAGGATTCTTCAAAGAGTTTCTTAATCCCATATATGGTAGGAGCAATATCTTAACTCATAGCTGCATACAAATTAGGGGAAAATTTTTCTTAGAAGATACTGAAATATTATTTGATATTTAGTTGACTCAGGCAACTAAGGGCTAAGATTTTTGATGTATCTGAATCCAAAGCAATCATGATGACCTTAGGGATAGAGATTTTCTGAGGCTTGGCTGATGGATCACAATGTCTAAAACAAGGGAGGTTTGCTCAGCTGAATCACCTCATTATGTTCAATGCCTAACTTTGTTGGATATCTAACTGTTGAATAATGTGTGCCTGTCTTATTTTGCTCCAATATATAACCTAAAGTATCAGGGAATTTGTTCAGTCAGGCTCATGCCAGAACATCATATAAGGATCAGATCTGATATTTAAAATTAATTTCCTGGACCTTTCTGTACAGTACAGTCATATTAATGTGATTTAAACACATTAAATATTTTAATCTAGTCAAATTCTACTGCATTTATGTTTAAAGAGATGTAGTTTAATAGAAAAATAAAGGGAAATATTTCTGTGGGCAAGAATATAGAACAATCAGTGCACTGCTAATATAATCCAATGTGAAGAGAAAATAAGGAAGCCCCCTGCTCATTAGATAGATCCATAATGAACTTGGGGTGTATAGGTGTTCATGGAAGACTATTATGTCTGGCATAAAGGCAGCTGAGGCCTTTTCAAAGCCGTTTTCCACCTTTGGAAACCAACCAGTCACCTAATTCTCACCTATGGTTCCCAGAAGCCACAGCATGTGCCTATTCATATTCCAGTAAACCGTTTCAACAGATGGGGCAAAGTAAGTTGAGGGTAACCAACAGGTCTCAAACCCATCTGTGAGTTAACAAGGTATTTGCCACAAGCATGTGAAGACTTCTTCCAGATGACTGGATGGATGAGAACAATTGGTTCTAAAGACATGAAAGGACTATTGCAAGTGCTGTGGAGTGCTTAGAGCTTGATTAGACATTGAAGATACCAAGGTCATCTACTGAATTCCAAACCATTATTGTTAGATTCTTACTAAGTGCTAATGAGATAATGAGATATAAGGTTCTTACTAAGTGCTAAGTCGGTACTTAACAATTCTCTAGTTCTGGCCTTTGGGGGGAGTTTTACCCCTTTGAACTTCTGGGGAGGAGCTTGCATGTTTAAGAGGAGCAAGTTCATTGGTTGAAGTATTTTTCCCAGAAGCCCCTGAGTTATTCCACGCCCATTCTCTGGGAGGATAAAAGAAGCAACATTGAGCAAGGGGGAGAAGTCTCTACTCTAGGTCAGAGTTGGCGGCTTGATACAGGAAGAAGAATCTGGTCCAGAGATTGAGTTGAGACAGCAGATCTCCTCCCAGAGAGCGATCGATCGGCAGTCTCTGGAGACAACAGAACTTTACATATTATCAGTCATCTTTACTTTTTTCGTGCCACTAAATTTAAATGATTTTGGAAGAATGAGACTAAGGACTTTACACAACTCCTCCTCACTTAAATTCAACTGATGCATGAGTTAAAAAACATGACCCATACAATTTAACATTCTTTTTAACCTGTCTCAAAGTCCTAAGGTGAAGCAGCAGAAGCATATACACTAGGATATATAGTCATAATCCTGCACATAATCAGCGTAGACCATAAGCCATAAGGTTGTCTTCTCACTAGACCAAAGGGATTCAGCAGCCCCTGAATATTTGAGCATCTTTTTTAAAAGAACCACATTGTTCATTTTTTGTTGTGAAGAAAAAGATAGAAAAGATGCCCTAAAAATTGTCGGCATCATCCAACCTTACCCTGACCTGCTTACCACAGCAGGTAAGGATCCTACCTTGTGACCAAAACACAAAAATTACACAAAAAAATCTTGCAAAGATAATTCCATTTATGGCATCAAGATTGGCTACTGCACTGAGGGTAAATTGCTTAACTTGAAAAGGGTACAAGCCAAGACTAAAGTGGAGGGAAAGTTGGTGTGTATGACTTTATGTTCACACTCAATGATAATTGTGTACCCAATACTACCTCAGAGGCTGAGATGGAACAGTTTATAAATCAGTTCTCTGCCACTTGTGCTAATCTTTGCCTGACAACACCAAGATTACCTACTAGCCTGTACCATGCCATCTATACATGGAATCATTGATTCCAACAAATGGAAAAATTTTGCATTCTGTGGATAAGTTCATTTACATTGTCAGTATACTTTCCAGGGATGTTCACATTGATAATGAGTTTGAGGTATATATTACCAGATTTCGTAGTATCTTCCACTTGAACTATTCTAAGAAGATTCTGAAAATCACACAGAGACATAAGATACTAGCTACTGAGGTCCTTTCTTAAACTAAATTGCCAAGCATTCAAATTCTATTACAGGGAACATTACTCCAACAGGCTGACCACATTGTCTGAATGTCAAATGTACACTTGCCAAAAAAATTAGAAGATAATTCTATGGAAAACTCAAACAAGGCAATTGCAGTAGCTCCAAAGAAGGGTGACATGCAAATTTAGAGACATTTTCCACCCCAAATGTTCATATGGACTATTTGTTCTGACCTATAGCAGAACCTTCCAAGTTCATTTTTGTCTTTTCATCAACAGACATATTTGTTATATATACATTATTCATATACATTATGCACACACACATATATATATATACACACATATGTATGTATATATATATATATATATATATACATTATACTTTTACTTCAACACATCATTTTGGGCCTTTTTGAGAACAAAGGACATCAATTTTGAATATAAGGGAGAACACATGGTGAGAAAGTGCATTGGATTTGGAGTCAAAGACCCATATTTAAATTTTGCCTCTGTCAAATCTTTTGACCTCAGTTTCTTCATTTTAATAATGAGAAAAATGAACTAGATTTCCTCTAGATCCTTCCCAGCTCAAAAATTATGATCCTATGATCCTATGATTTGATTGAGGAACGTAGGCTTGGCAGGTATAAATAAGCTAAACCCCTTTGCTAGAGAGGATGATCTTCTTTCATGAAAACAAAAATTCATATTTCACGCACATACAAATACACAATAATGTGAAGCTCTATTATTTTAGTTGGTACAGGAACTCTATATAACAGCATAGTTCACAATCCATCTACAGCTTCAGTCTTAGAGATTAACAGAATATAAGAGAAATTAAGCACCTTGTTCATCATTGCATAGCTGCTAAGTATAAAGAGGTGAGATTTGAACACAGGTCTTCCTGACATTGTGTATAGCACTACAATCACTATTATACTGCCACATATCATATATATATATGTATATATATATATATATATATATATATATATATACATATATATATATGCACAAAAAAAAGCTATGACAAGCATCTGGTTATGTGGTATGAAGAATGGATAATAATAATAATAATAATAATAATTAGCATTCATATAGTTCTTACTATGTGCCAGGCATTGTGTTAGTCTTTTACATTTAATGTTTACAAGAACCTTGAGAGATAAATGATTTTTTTTTAAAATCTCCATTTTATCATTGAAAAAATTGGGGGCAAATGGAGTTTAAATGACTTGTCCTAAATCACACAGTCAATATAATTCAGAAAAAGGACCTAAATCCAGTTTTTTTTCCTAGCTTTGAGGGCAGTTCTCTATCAAATTTTCCCATATTGCAATGAAATATACATTTAGCATCCAAGGCCTCTTCCTCAATTCCTATAAGCACTGGCAAGTTGGATTCTTAAAAGGTAATGAATATTTCTCCTTTTAGGATTCTAGGAGTTGAAGTTTCTGGTATTAGTTGAGAGCCCCCATCTAGTGTACTTCCCACTAATTGTCATCCCAGTAGATAGATAAGTTGAGTATTCATTAAACATTATTATGTTATTGGCACTGGGCTAAGGTATTTTTAACCAAGATATATGAAGGTATATTGACACAAACCCAACCCCACCCCAAAACAAGGAACACACTTACTCCTTATATTTACAAGGCTTCTTAAGAGTATAGTCTTGAACTTAGGAGAATATAGGTAGCTAAAAGATAAACTAACAGATTCTGATTATTAAGTCTTTTCCTCCATTCTCAGAATCCTGATAAAGTTCCTCTTATATGTGCTACTGAATGTGAGGGTCAGTTGTCCTTTTAGAGTCTTGAACTGATTTGCCTTAATATGTCTTTCAGATGTGTTGTCTCCTGTGGTTCAGTCTTTTATAACATGATCACAGGAGAAAAAGGGAGTAAAATTCTCCCTCCCTCTTGTTGTACTTTGGGATAGGTTAAAAAAAAAAGTCTGTCTTCTTAAGGTGTAGTCAAGCCTGCAACTTTCTAGCCTTTGACTTCTTTGCTGCTAGACTTCAAGATGATTTACTATGTTATCCATAGCCCTACTGGGGATGATTAATTTTCTACAGTCAATCACAACTATTTCCTACATATTCCTCTAGTCTTATTTGATGATCAAAGCTCTTCACACTTCCTAAATTTATGAGGGAATTGTTCACATCTAGCTTACTCCTTTGATTGATTGATTGATTAAGTCTTACTTGATTATTTTAGTTTGGATGGAGTCAATACCTCATCCTATAATTAGGTGGGAGGGAAAAGAAAGATTTAGAGATGCTAGTCTATTGCTGCAGGGAAATAAAGAAACAAACATATGTTGTTTTTTTGTAAAACTGAGTCAGCCATTCCACTGAAAATGTCAAGTTCACATATTTATACTGGAAGGAGCCTAGGAAAGGGTGTGTTGAGAAGGCGAGGAAGGATTTCTGGCTCAAAGGAGAGATGTTTATATTACAATTAACAACAGGTAAAGGGGTCATCTTCTGATCTTTAAAAACATTTTTCTAAAATATAGAATTTACACTAATTGCACTAGTGTGAAATTTAATGTAAATTTTTTTAAATTACCATTGAAAAAAGGTTAGTAAAAAAGTTGTTTTCTTCATAGGAAAATTAATATCATTTTGGGTGATGTTGATTGGACTTCAATAGAGTTGATTATTGATATATTGATTAGCTTCAATAGAGTGTGTCACAAGCTCAGCAGGAAATCTGTTATTCTACAATGCTCATTTTCCAATCTCAGCTTTACCTCACCTACAAAGTTAGATGTGAAAGATAAAATTTCCAAATATAGAGCAAGGTGTTGCATTTTAAAATGTAGTTCAAGTTTAAACAAATCCTAAGTAAATTGAATCACAATGAATAAAATAGTGGTGGCAGTGAAATGATTAGTTTTTAATAGATATTCTACTTAGTCATATTCCAGTTGGAACCTTCAGTGTTTGATGTTCCACAAATGATACTAGAAATAAAAGCCTTAGAGGTTATCTTATTCAGTTTTTTCATTGATTGTAATGTCACATCAAGACTGTGTTGTTTTTAATTTTATGATTGACTATTCACCACAGTGGAGCTGCAATACTTGTCTTTATTTTCAAGACTAAAAACTCTTTTTAAACTGTAAAGTTTAATCAACACATTCACAAAGATCTCTGACTTTAACTTTTGGACCATTACAAACCTGGATCTTTAAAATCCATTTCAAATTACAGAAGACATGCCCGTATGAAATTTTTTGGCCACCATTCTAGATGACCATTGTATCATAAATTGAACTTGAGCTATATTTTATTCTTATTTTGCCATTGTATCTAGTTATATCAAATTTACTCAACTCCTTTTTGCAGCTATAATAAAACAAGCACACTGATACTAAGTAATTAGGTTTAAAAAGACTTCACTTCCTACTATATGAGAACATTGAGTGATAAAAAAAAAAATTGGGGACTGCAACTGAGAATCTGAAAGAGCAGCTTCACATTTTTGAATGTACTTCAGCTTTGAATACCTCCAAGAAACCTTCATAAAGGTTTATTTTTCTAAAAACTTGAGCTTTCCTTTTTTCATTCCATGCCCTATTTTTTATTTTTCAAATCTCACAATAGTTATGTTTTCCTTCAACTAAAATATTTCCTTAAATTTGGAAAAATGCCATTGGAAGAATGTATTTGTTCAAATTGAATGAATTACTCTGGAAAATACTGGTAATAACTAATAATACAGTGCAGACTTAGCCTGGTGATCCTGTTATCAAGAAGCTCTTAATGATAATAAGCAAAGGCCATGGCAGGATTACATAAAGGACATACAGGGTCCAGTCCATGGCTCCTTGGGAAGGGTAGAAAGGATTAAAAAGTTGCAATAATAATGATGTGAATGTAAATGGCCTCAATTCTACAAGTTCTCATTAGTTAAAATCTGCAGTAAGACTCAACAAAGTTGGTAAGAAGAAGGTGATGAAATATGATTAAGGCAATCAACACAAATCTATCACTTCTTAAAAAACAATTCAAACTCATGTTCCAGTATCCATTTTGGTAGCCTAATGCAGATAATATGTCTTCTTTGATAGCACAAACATAATACTTAGTATTGTATTCATAGTACACAAACTGGACAGAATCAGCAGGTTCCAAGGAAGATACTACCCTTCCCCCTCTCTCCCACTCTGACCTCCTACAAAACTCATTTCAGAACAGTAACACAGGCCTGAGATGCTCCACATCCAGGGAAATAAACCTCAGGTCCTGCCATGCTGCAGCCACAACACCTGTATATTGCCCTTCTTTCACCCAATCTGCCAGCTCTTCCTTGTTGAAAAATAATGAGTCTGATTTCCATTTGCTGCTCATTTAACTCCAGACTTTGTGTTCAAGACCTCTGAGTTTGGGAATCAAGAAGAGATTGTGTTGTAATGAAGAGGCAGCAGCCCATGGACTACATGCAGCCCACAGCACTCCTGAGTATAGCTAACAAAATAAAATTTTTAAAAATAATAACACATAGACAATATTTTAAAATTAAAGCAATATGCTGATGATTTTGCCAGTCTAATAATGGCCTTCTTTACTCATGATTATGAATATGGAACTTTTTGCTGGTAAGTTCTTGATTTTCCTCAATGTTTTCCTAACTATAAGCAAAGAATGAGCAAATACTTCCCAAATCAATGAATGTTAGATATAACAGCTCAGTTAACAAAGAGATCAAGTTCTTGAGTTCTTACAATAACATATAGAACAACAGAACAGTATCTTGGACCAGAACTGGAATTTCCTGTTACACAGGGAAGCTGCAAAATTACTTTTTTAATAAACCAATACCTAGTGATAAAATGCTACAGACCTCAATGTTGGATTGTAAAGGACATGAATGTAAGATTTTCTCAGTATTCAGTTTTTGTTGGTGGGTGAACTTCACTCCATAATCACACATGACAAAAAACCTCCACAATCCACCCTCTTCCGTGCCTTTTAGCCTATTCTAGAAGTGGCAGAAAAGGAAAGGAAAGGTAATAAGTGTTTACTTAGTACCTATTATGTGCCTCACACTGTGCTAAATGCTTTTAAAATATTATTTTGTTTTTTTTCTTCCCCAAACCGTATGAGGTAGATGTTATTAATATCCCCATTTTATAGTTGAAGAAATTAAGGCAAAGTGACTTACCCAGGATTGTACAGCTAGTAAGTGAATACAACCAAATCTGATATTTTATAATTTCCTTATAATTGAAGGTAAAAATGATCAAAAGAGATATGACTCTTTACCTAATTCCAATTTTCCTGGAACAAAGTATAGCAACAATTTAATCCAGTCACTTTTTTTATCTACCTTTAAAAAACAGAGATCCCAATAAACTTGCAAACATTGCCACTTTGAAAATGCAATACCAAAATGTTAATGACCAGACCCAAAGCACTGTCATCAATGGCCCAATGTCAACTTTTGTTCTGTTTAATAATTTTTGTCAATAATTAAGTGACATGGGTAGTACTATAGGTACAAAGATGGAGAGATAGTTAATATGTTCATTGAGAGAGAAATGATCCAAAATGTCACTACCTCCCAAAATAATGGGTGGAAATTAATGAGATACAATTTAGTAGAGATTAATATAAGATGCTAAACTTTGATTAAAAAATTGACAAGTATAAGATAAGGAAACCTTGACTAGCCAATATATTTCATATAAAAAGACTATGTAGATTTTGGTGAGCAGCAAACTTAACATGAATCAGCAGTATGATGACAACCAAAAATTCCTAGGCACATGAAAATGAGCCAACTTAGCAGTAAATTGGAGCTGACAGTCTGGATGTTTTCTTTCCTGATCAGACATCAATCACATTTGAAAATACTGTCTATGAATGAGATTATAAATAAATTAGAGGAACATAGGATAGTTTACCTCTCAGACCTGTGGAAGAGGAATGAATTTATGTGCAAAGAAGAACTGGAGATCATTATTGATCACAAAGTAGAAAACTTTTATTATATCAAATTGAAAAGTTTTTGTACAAACAAAACTAATGCAGATAAGATTAGAGGGCAAACAATAAGCTGGGAAAACATTTTTATAGCCAAAGGTTCCAATAAAGGCCTCATTTCCAAAATATATAGAGAATTGACTCTAATTTATAAGAAATCAAGCCAATCTCCAATTGATAAATGGTCAAAGGATATGAACAGACAATTCTCAGATGAAGAAATTGAAACTATTTCTAGTCATATGAAAAGATGCTCCAAGTCATTATTAATCAGAGAAATGCAAATTAAAACAACTCTGAGATACCACTACACACCTGTCAGATTGGCTAGAATGATAGGGAAAGATAATGCAGAATGTTGGAGGGGATGTGGGAAAACTGGGACACTGATACATTATTGGTAGAGCAATTTGGAACTATGCTCAAAAAGTTATCCAACTGTGTATACCCTTTGACCTAGCAGTGTTACTACTGGGCTTATATCCCAAAGAGATCTTAAAAAAGGGAAAGGGACCTGTATGTGCAAGAATGTATGTGGCAGCCCTCTTTGTAGTGGCCAGAAACTGGAAACTACGTGGATGCCCATCAATTGGAGAATGGTTGAATAAATTGTGGTACATGAATATTATGGAATATTATTATTCTGTAAGAAATGACAGGATGATTTCAGAAAGGCCTGGAGAGACTTACATGACCTGATGCTGAGTGAAATGAGTAGGACCAGGAAATCATTATATACTTCAACAGCAATACTATATGATGATCTCTCAATAGATGCAGAAAAAGCATTTGACAAAGTCCAACATCCATTCCTACTAAAAACTCTTGAGAGTATAGGAATAAATGGACTATTCCTTAGAATAATCAGAAGCATATATTTACGACCGTCAGTAAGCATAATATGCAATAGAAATAAACTACAACCTTTCCCAGTAAGATCAGGAGTGAAACAAGGTTGCCCACTATCACCATTACTATTCAATATAGTACTAGAAATGCTAGCCTCGGCAATAAGAGCCGAGAAAGAGATTCAAGGAATTAGAGTAGGAAATGAGGAAATCAAATTATCATTCTTTGCAGATGACATGATGCTATACTTAGAGAACCCCAAAGACTCTGTTAAAAAGCTATTAGAAATAATTCAGAATTTTAGCAAAGTTGCAGGATACCAAATAAATCCACATAAATCCTCAGCATTTTTATATATCACCAACAAAATGCAACAGCAAGAGATACAAAGAGAAATTCCATTCCAAACAAATGTTGAGAGTATAAAGTATTTGGGAATCCATCTACCAAAGAATAGTCAGGAATTATATGAGAAAAATTATGAAACACTTGCCACAAAAATAAAGTCAGATTTAAATAATTGGAAAGACATTCAATGCTCTTGGATAGGCCGAGCGAATATAATAAAGATGACAATACTCCCCAAACTAATCTATTTATTTAGTGCTATACCAATCAGACTCCCAAGAAACTATTTTAATGACCTAGAAAAAATAACAACAAAATTCCTATGGAAGAATAAAAGGTCGAGAATTGCAAGGGAACTAATGAAAAAAAAGTCAGAGGAAGGTGGTCTAAGTGTACCTGATCTAAAGCTATATTATATAGCAGCAGTCACCAAAACCATTTGGTATTGGCTAAGAAATAGACTAGTAGATCAGTGGAACAGATTAGATACAAAGGACAAAAAAGGGTACATCTATAGTAATCTAGTCTTTGACAAATCCAAAGATACCAACATTAGGGATAAAAATTCATTATTTGGAAAAAAACTGTTGGGAAAACTGGAAATTAGTATGGCAGAAATTAGATATGGATCCACACTTAACACCATATACCAAGATAAGATCAAAATGGGTCCATGACTTAGGCATAAAGAATGAAATAATAAATAGATTAGAGGAACAGAGAATAGTCTACCTCTCAGACCTGTGGAAGAGGAAGGAATTTATGACCAGAGGAGAACTAGAGATCATTATTGATCACAAAATAGAATATTTTGATTACATCAAACTAAAAAGTTTCTGTACAAATAATACTAATGCAAACAAGATTAGAAGGGAAGTAACAAATTGGGAAAATATTTTTAAAGTTAAAGGTTCTGACAAAGGTCTCATTTCCAAAATATATAGAGAATTGATCCTAATTTATAAGAAATCAAACCATTCTCCAATTGATAAATGGTCAAAGGATATGAACAGACAATTCTCAGATGATGAAATTGAAATTATATCCACTCATATGAAAGAGTGTTCCAAATCACTATTGATCAGAGAAATGCAAATTAAGACAACTCTGAGATACCACTACACACCTGTCAGATTGGCTAAGATGACAGGAACAAATAATGATGAATGTTGGAGGGGATGTGGGAAAACTGGGACACTAATACATTGTTGGTGGAGTTGTGAAAGATCCAGCCATTCTGGAGAGCAATTTGGAACTATGCCCAAAAAGTTATCAAACTGTGCATACCCTTTGATCCAGCATTGCTGCTATTGGGCTTATATCCCAAAGAAATACTGAGGAGGGGAAAGGGACCTGTATGTGCCAAAATGTTTGTGGCAGCTCTTTTCATAGTGGCTAGAAACTAAAAGATGAATGGATGTCCATCAATTGGAGAATGGTTGGGTAAATTATGGTATATGAAGGTTATGGAATATTATTCCTCTGTAAGAAATGACCAGCAGGAGGAATACAGAGAGGCTTGGAGAGACTTACATCAACTGATGCTGAGTGAAATGAATAGAACCAGAAGATCGCTGTACACTTCAATGTTGTATGAAGATGTATTCTGATGGAAGTGGATATCTTCAACATAAAGAAGATCCAACTCACTTCCAGTTGATCAATGATGGACATTCTAATAGGGGAGAAACATATCTATACTTGGGTATATACAAGATACAGAGCAGAAGAGAGAAAAGTTCAGAGAGCAAGGCATTGACATTTGAGGGCACCAGAAAGAAAGTAGGATTGAAAGTTAGATTTTCCGTCTCTAAATTCAAATTAAAAAAAACGAATAATCTCAAAAATATATTTTGAACAGTGTGTGAAAATGAGACAACTTTAAGGATGGGGAAAATGAGAGAAAAATAGTGCTGTTGTTGATCATTTTTTCAGTCACATCCACTTCTTTGTGATACTATTTGAGTTTTTCTTGGAATGGTTTGTCATTTGCTCATTTTATAGTTGAGGAAATTGAGGCAAATAGAGCTAAGTGATTTGTCCAGGGTACATAGCTAGATTTGTCCAAGACTAGATTTGAACTCAAGAAAATGATTATTTCTGACACCTAGCCAGGTAATACATTAACTGTGCTACCTACCTGCTCATACAATGTATCACCTCCCACATTTTTAGATCTCTTTTATATGTAATCTTCCCCCATTAGAATGTAAGTTCTTTGAGAGCAGACATTTTTCCTTCCATTTCTATTAGTCTTCCCAGTGCTAGTCACTTAGTAGATGCTTAAGAATTTTTTTAAATGATTGGTTGACTGAGTATAAAATACACAGTAATTGCTAATTTTCATCAATGGAAGCAGTTTAATACTCTAGGAGCTCCCTTTGCTGGTGAAATGCTAGGTCTACATCTAAATGAAAGAAAGTAAAACAAAGCAAAACAAAATTCACAGTAGACTTCAGTGGGAATAGTAAGGGATTCTGGAAATAAAGACTTCACACTGTGAATAATGATTCAGAGTATCCTTGCTATATAAAATGGATACAGCCATCACTTCCCCCCATGCCACACATATGGGTTGCCAAGATGAGAAATGGATCATCTGTCCTTTTTGCTATTCCTGTTCCATGTTGTTTGCTTTTTAAGAAGTGACTCAAATTATTTACCTAGAGATAAATCATCGCAAGCTGTTTTCATATATCTAAAGAGGTAAAAATAAGAGGAAATAGCTTATATTACAGAAAAGATGATTCAGATTGAATTCAAAAAGGAATTCTTTGACAGTACTTAATATTGGAATGAAGTATGTATCCTTCAAAATACCAAGAAAACTCATCTGGTTGAGATTCTTAAAGACAGAATGGAGATGGAGGTAGATACTTTTAAATATGTATTAGTCCTAGAATTCTATATCATTAAAATAAGTTATCCAGGGTTTAGCTGGATTAGATGAAAAGCAAAAGTTTAAGGAAAATCTAATTTTTATTGCTTTAGTCAAGATGCACTTATCAATGCAATGCATTATGTATGCTGGTCAATGTAACAGGCACTTTAAGGGCTCACACAAAGGGAAAAATATGGCATCCAAATTCCAAGAAATTATTCATTCTGAAGAAAGAAAAAATTAGGGAATCTTACCTCTTCTTGAATTAATAAATCCATTTGTAGGAATAGATGTATGTGTGAAGTGGAAGCCCCATGATAGTAGGCTTCATAGGTTCATTGACTTAAAGGTGAAAAAACCTAAAAAGTCATCTACTCTAGCTGTCTCATTTGTCAGATAAAGAAACTGAATCTTAGAGAGGCAAACTATTTTATCCAAAAACACATAGTGATATGGGGCAGAATTGGTTTGTCAAATATAGCTCTTCTAGCACATAAACTGAGTGCAAAGAAATGTTTTCTGAATGAATAAATCAATTTAGTTGGAACACTCAAAAAACAAAAAACAAAACAAAACAAAAAAAACATCCTTTCCCCTTCACAAACTGGTATGACACAATCATCCTACACCCATGGTTACAAGGTAACATGAATTAATGTGGAAGAAATTGAGAAAGCTTGCTGATTAAAATCTCAACTGTTTATTTGCAATAAACACAAGAATGCTTCTGCTAAGAGATAGCATTGCACTTTGGAATACAAATTGGTTTTGACTTCCTGCCAGTATTGGGGAATCTCCTCTTTAATATCCACATACTAATGCTAAACTCTAAAGCTTGAGAGGTAAAACATGAATTGACTGATAGGATTGCCAACAAATCATCTCCCAAGAACACACAGTGAATTATTATTTCTTTCCAAGTTCCTTGTTGATGTGATTCATCCAAAATTCTGACTGGATTGTATAAATACTACAAAAAAAAAAAAAAAAAAAAAAAAAAAAAAAAAAAAAAAAGAGCTGTTTACATTTTTAGATAGACCACATCTGTTTGTGCATTATGCAAATCAAGGCGGCTTCTTTTTCGGCAAACATGACCCATTTCCTCTAGATTTCACCCATGTTAAAGACTTTTCTTGATTTTCCTGGAATAATTCCCAAGGATAAAACAATGATTACTACCCATTTCTGATTTCTGAAACATTACAAAATCTTTGAGCTACAAGCAACTCTAAAATTCATCTGATTCAATCTCCATCCCTATAAGAATCTCTTCCAGAACATCATTTTTTCTTATATTAAATGCTGTGGTTTCTTCCAATAGGCAATCACTACTTTTTAGATCCAAGCTTTGAGAAGAAATAAGATGTCTTCCTGTCCCTTAGCATCTTTGAAAAGTTCTCAAAATGCTAAACAATGCCTGCACAACACTACATTTAGATTTCCCAGGATCCCAATTTTTCTTCTTATTGAATCAGTGATGTTTTTCTTTTGCTTGATATAAAACAACAGGATCATTATTCAGAAAAGTCTTCACAAAGGAAAAGAGAGAATCCACAGACATTTGCAGGCCCCCAGATATGTGATTTCTTCTGAAAACTTCTAAGAACTCACAAAATAAATATCTTCTGAATTCCCTGAATTGTTATCCTGAGTACCCCTCAGTGGGGAATAACCTGATGAGGAAAAGATTTGCATATAACAGTAAAAAAAAAAGAATTATTTTCCTGTATTAATGGCCAAATTCAGGATGTACATCCAAACTGATCTTCTTAACCTCTAAGTAAAGGAGCCTGTAAGTAATCCGACATGCACACTACTACCTACTTTTCCATCGGCTTTCCAAATTTCCTCTTATATTCCTTCTCTTAAACCTGACTGATTTACTCAGGTCACTAAGTCTGTGCATGTTACCTTGGATAGCTTTGACTCTGATAGGAAGGTGTCTGTGGGTGGATGGTCATCCTAGCAGGTGCTGCAGAATGGAAGGTATTGACACTGAATTCCTATGTAGCCCCTCTCTGGAGGCTTTACTTGTTCTCCTGAAATCAGTTAGGATGAGAAAAAAGGCCATCTGTGAATTTTGGCACATCTTGAGTTCAAGCCTTGATTCTTTTCTGCATGGTGGTTTTATCAACCCAGGACCATAAATAACTGTCAGGTTAAGCCCAGGCGTGCAAATGTTACTGTACACCCATTGTGAGAGCTCCCTTTCATGTGGGCCTCCTCTGAAACCGGGCGGTCCTATTCCTGCACCCTCAGTTACACCAAACCCTGTTCCAACCACTCTCTTGCGGATGTGCAGTTTGTTGGGAAAGAAAAATGACTGCAGTTATTAAAGACAGTCTTGTTCTGAGCTTGCCCAGTAGTATCATTGTAATGGCTCCTTCTCTGAACACAGTAGTTCCCCATAGTTGAGAGGGGGAAAGGAGAAAGCAAAGATGCTGATGGAGGGAAGAACTTTCCTCTTTTCCCATTTTATAAAGGTCAGCACATCATTACAGAGCTTTGTAGTTCCAAAGGTAACTCCTAAAGATGCATCATCCTCTTTCCTTCCTTGGTAACAAGGATCACAGGTGCAGAGTCTTGTCTTGATTTGTCTAGTGCTACTCCTCTTTCTCCCATTTGTTGCCAAGATCAATCAATAAATACATGTTGAATATCTACTATCACTGAGACACTGCACCAGTTCCAGGCAGAGTTCTATCCCTAAGTAACCCACTTTCTAACTGTGGAAGTGAAATATTTATAAGAAATAAGTAATGTGAAAAATTCTGAGAAACTTGTAGGAAACTTGTCTGAACAAAGGTAGAAATAAATAAGTAGAGCCAAGAAAGCAATTTTCAAGAAAACTACAAGAATGTAAAAAGTACAACATTGAAAAACATACAAACTATTGGTCAATGTAGAGATAAATTGTGATTTATCTGTGTGTGAAGATGGGCACTTCTGGTTAGAAAGAATATAGGTGCAGAATGAGGAACCCATTGACATACATGGTCAAATAAGTTGATTTGTCTCGCTATACTTTTTTTTAAACAGAGAAAGATTTTGGTTCATGTATATTTGCATATGTTGGGGAATTATTTGGATATGAAAGGGAGTGTAATGTGATTAAAAAACACACTGACACACTTCAATTGGAGTCAGAAGACATGGATCTCAATCCTTTTATTTTCTTAAAATGTCTGCTATTTAATGATTATGAGACCAACCCAAAACAAGTCCATACTGACCTTAACAAATAAGCACCTCTTGTCTTTGTTTTCAGGATCTTTTTAACTTCCCCTTTTGTGTACATCTTATGTGTTTGTTACTGTTATTAGTTTTTCATTAGACAGTTGGTTTCATTGAATTCACATTAAATTTTTATATGTAAAATATCACATTTAAAGATTTCTCCATATTTGTTATTATAATAAAAGAATAATGGATTACAATCCTTACTATGCTATTGACTTATCTATGTAACATTGAGCAAAGCTCCAGCGTCAATTTCTTTTCTAAAAGTTGAGGGAATCAGGCTAAATGATCTACACATTCCCACTTTTGACTCTTTCTCACTTTTCTCATCTATAAAATGAGGATTTTGGATTTAGTGGCTTCCAAAGTCCCTTTCAACTCCAAATAAATGATCCTTTGTCAGTAATTTTTAAAATAGAATCAATAAACTTTTAAGAGGATAAGTCATAGAAATATGAAAAGTTCATCAATTGCATAAAGAAGTATATTATGTTAGAGGTCTATCTCATAATACAACAATCATTTTTTCATTTATGTCCAAAAATATTTGGTCATCAACTATCATAAGTAATATACTGGCTAACATTCCTTCCACTTCTCTGTCCCAATTCTTCACAGAAAACCTTTCATATCTCCACACTACTATATTGTCATATTGAACATAATCACCTGGCTAGAGCACTGAGTTAGGTTGCAAGTCTCAAGAAGTGGAAAATGTTAACCAATGCCCTTCTAAAGAAGAGCTTTTGATATTATCTTTCTCATCCCATCCAATATAAGTCACAATTCAGTAATGGTTGTGACAAATTGCCAGACTTTGGATTATGAGGAAATTGCCTACAAAAAAATTTGCAATTTACAGAAAAACTACCAGAATGTAAAGAGAACAACATTGGAAAAACATACAAACTACAGGTCAATGAAGAGATAAATTATGATTTATGTGCGAAGATGGACACTTCTGGTTAGAGAGTCAAACATAGGTGCAGAAGGAGGTACACACTGGCTTCCCTCTGCCCAGGGGAGTTTCACTCAAACATTACCAAAAGACTTTCCTTTCCCTGAACTTCTCTGTGCCCACTGGGCAGTATCATTTTTTTTTCTGTTCAGTAGCAATCAAACTTGAGTTTTCTATATGAAGTTCATGTGCTAAGCTTCTTGGTGCTTCCATTACTCACCAAATCTAATAGCATGGATGCAGTTAAGTTCTGGGCTCTCCATTTTGAAAGGACATTGAGAGGCTGAAGGGCATCCAAACAAGAGAATCAGGAAGATGAAGGGTCTCAAGTTCATGTCTTATAAGGATCAGTTGAAGGAACTAAGGAAGAGAAGGTTTAGGGAGGATGTGACAGCTGTTTTCAAGTATTTATAGGGCTGTCATATGGAAGGAGGATTAAGCATGTTCTGCTTTTCCCCAGGAGATAGAATTAGGAACAAAAAGATTGGGTGTGTCTGAGAGGTAAATTTAGTATTAATGACCGGGAAAACTTCTTTAAAATCCTAGTAATCCCAAAGTGGAAATGGTTACCTTGGGAAGTAATGGCCTCTTCTTCACTAGAAGTCTTCAAGCCAAGGCTGAATAATAATTTATCATATTAGAGAAGCAAATTGTCCTATTTTCTGTTCTTCACACATAGGATATTACATTTACTGTCTCCCAGGCCTAGAATGTACTCCTGCTATACCTCTTATTTATAGAATTATTCCATCCCTTGAAGTTACAACTCCAATACTATCTTCTGAATGAAATTTTCCCTAATGTACCCAGGTGCTGGTGCCTTCCTTGCCAAACTACCTTGGGTACCCTATACATATTTTTATTTGTTAATTTTCTATTTTAAATGTACTTGTCATAGCTATTGGGATATAAACTCATTTCAAGTAGGGATTGTTTCATTCTTTGTACTTAGATCAAAGGGCTTAACATTTTGTAGTTGATTGATGAGAAAATAATTCAAAATTACTCAAATTGAACAAAAGCATAGGAAAAATATCAATTTACTCAGATGGTTTTTCTCCCTAACTCTCAATCTTTCTTTTCTAAGCTTCTCTAAATTTTGTGTATTATAAAATCCTGAAATCCCATTTACAGGAATTTCAGAGGTCATCTAATTCAATGCTTCATTGGAATTACCTTTATACCCACAAAAGGCATTCAGTTTCTCCCTGAAGATGTCTAATGTTAGGGAACCACACTGCTTTTCAAGGCAGCTTATTCCTTTTAGGGGCAAATCTTGTTTTTAAAAGTTCCTTCCTTATATTAAACCTAAATCTGTCTCTTTGTAACTTTCACTCATTGGTCTTCATTCTACCATCTGGAGCCTAACAGAACAAGCATAACCCCCTCCTACACAACCATCATTCGAATATTTTAAATGTACAGAACATGTTTACTCTATCTTTTCTACTCTAGGTGAAATGTCTAAGGTTCTTCAACAATCAGCACAGGGCATAATTTAATCTCTTCTCATCAGAACTATTCATCCTCCTCTGGTATCGATCTTGACAATTTCCTTTTTAAAATTTGGTCCACAGCATTCCAAATGGGGTCTGAGAAGGGCCAAGTGAAATTAGTCTATTATTTCCCTTATTCTGGACCTATTTTTTGGCAGCCTAATATTGTCCCTTTTTTTTTTTTTTTTTTGGCTTTTACATTACCCTGTTGATTCATATTCAGATTACCACAGGTCATCTTTTTTTTTCTATGAACTATAGTCCAGCTTCATCTTCTCAACCCTTATTTAAAAAATTGACTTTTAAAAATTCCAAGTATATATGCCCAAAGGGCTATAAAACTGTGCTTACCCTTTGACCTAGCAATAACACTAGTAGCACTGTTTCCCAAAGAGATCATTAAAAAAGGAAAAGGATCCTCAAGTACAAAAATATTTATAGTAGCTCTTTTTGTGGTGGCAAAGAATTAGAATTTGAGGGAATGTCCATCAACTGAGGAATGATTAGACAAGTTGTGGTACATAAATGTAATGGATTATAGTGCTATATGAAATGAACAAGTTGATTTCATAAAAACATGGAAAGACTTCCATGAACTGATGCTGAGTGAAGTGGACAGAATCAGAACATTGTACACAAATTTGTATGATGATCAACTATAATAGAGAGCTAAGCTCTTTTCAACAATACAATATCCAAAACAATTCCAAAAAACTCATGTGAAAAATGCTATCCACAATCACAAAAAGAACTGTGGAGTCTAAACGTAGATTGAAACATACTATTTTCACTTTTTTCTGGTTTTTCCTTTTTTTGTCATATTTCCCTTTTGTTCTGATTTTTTTTTTTTACAACATGCCTTATGTGGAAATATGATTAATGTAATAGTACATGTATAACCTATACCAGATTGCTTATTGTCTTGGGAGGGGAGGAGTAAGGGAGGGAGAGAAAAAAATTGGGAACACAAATCTTATAAAAATGAATGTTGAAAAGTCAAATAAATAAATCCAAGCATAAAGCATTATATCTTGTTACTAACCTAAGCTAAACATTTTTTAATGGTAAAGCTGAGACTCAGTCATCTCTTCCAGCCCCAGGTCCTGTGCTTTATATAGAACACCATACTTGCTCTCAGAAGTTTCAACATGCATGCTGTTCTGTACACATATACCTGGAATGCAGCCACGTGCAAGCCCTCATTACCCATTCTTCTCAGGTGATGGAGAAAGTACTAGGAGAGACAAATAAATCCATCATGGCTGGGCGTGAGGCTGTTGAAGGATAAAGATAAAAGATAAGGACTCTACATTTTGCAAAGATGAAGATTGTAAGACTTATCCTCAAAATCTGAAAAAGTATACTCTCAGAATACTGATCATTTCTTGAATAATCAGAGAGACTAGCTGAGAACAAGTAGAAAAATACTGCATTTCATGGTGCTAGTCAGCAGAGAATCTATTATGCCAAGAATACTTAAGAGTATCCATCTGTAATTAGTGAATGGAAATGGCAATTATTAAGTACTTACTGTATTCCAGGCCCTATACTAAGGAAAAGGAATAAGGATTTATATATTATGTCAGGCATAGTGCTAAGCACTTTTTACAAATGTTATCTCATTTGTTCTTCACTTAGCGGTAGGTATTACAATTGTTTTCATTTTAGAGTTGAGGAAACTGATATAAACAGAAATTAAGTGATTTGGCTAAAGTCTAAGACTGAATTTGAACTCAGGTCTTCCTAATGTTACTACCCAGCAACTTGCCATTAAGAGAGTTGGAGGGCCAACCATTTCACTCTCTCACTCACTAGTCTCCACTGATACCTGATTGGCTCTAAGATAAAAATATAAACTCATTATTTGGAATTTAAAGCCCTTTGCAACTATTTTTTCCCTCCAGTCTCATCATATATTTCTCCCCTTCCTATATTTGCTGGCTCTACCAAAATGCTTTCTCTATTCTTTCCTCTATCTCTCATCTCCTCATTTAAACACTAGTTATTTGTCATGCTTAGAATTTCATCTACCTCATATAACTCCACTCTTCTTTCAAGACACAGACTTCACAGCTATCACCTATATAGCATTTCCATCATTTACCCTCCTTATCATCTTAGTATTTAATCACTTTTCATTTATTTTGTATTTATTCTATTTATATTTATTCCATACATATTTACGCATGAACAAGTTGTCTCTACTGATAGAATTACAGTAGAAATGGTTTCAGTTTTAGTATCTTTATCATCATAGCATCTACCTCTCAGAGATGTTATAAGAATAAAATGTAATATTATTTGTAAAGCAATTTGCAAATCTTAAAGGACTGCTTTATTATTGAGAGTATTGTTGTTAATCCAGGATAGTGCTTGGCACATGGTAGAGTTTTAAAAATACATATAATTTATTTTGAACTTAAGAAATATATTTCCACAACTTAGTAGAATGGGGGGGGGGGAAATGATTATACAGGAAATAGCAAATATTATGTACAACTTGCTATTCCTTTTAAATATTTAATAAATTATCATATAATTTTCTTTTTTCCCTCTTTTCTTTCCTCTTCCCACTATCCAAGAAATGACTATCTTTGGACATAAATATGCATATGTGTGTATGCTTTTTTATTATAGCTTTTTATTTACAAGATATATGCATAGATAATTTTTCAGCATTGAACCTTGTAAAACCTTCTGTTCCAAGTTTTCCCCTCCTTCCCCCCATCCTCTTCCCTAGATGGCAGGTAGACCAATTCATGTTAAATATGTTAAAGTATATGTTAAATACAATATATGTATATATATCCATACAGTTATTTTGCTGCATAAGAAAAATAGGACTTAGAAATAAGGTAAAAAATAACCTGAGAAGGAAATAGAAAATGCAAGCAGACAAAAACAGAGGGAGTGGAAATGCTATGTTGGGTTCACACTCATTTCCCAGAGTTCTTTCTCTGGGTGTAGCTGATTCTCTTCATTATTGAACAAATGGAACTGATTTGGTTCATCTCATTGTTGGAGAGGGCCCCATCCATCAGAATTGATCATCATAAAGTATTGTTGTTGAAGTATATAATGATCTCCTGTCCTGCTCATTTTAGTTCATGTCAGTCTCTCCAGGCCACTCTGTTGGTCATTTCTTATAGAACAATAATATTCCATAACATTCATATGCCACAATTTATTCAGCCATTCCCCAATTGATGGGCATCCACTCAATTTCCAGTTTTTAGCCACTACAAAGAGAGATGCCACAAACATTTTTGTATCTCTTTGGGATATAAGCCCAGTAGTAACACTGCTGGATCAAAGAGTATGCACAGTTTGATAACTTTTTGAGCATAGTTCCAAATTGCTCTCCAGAATGGCTGGATCAGTTCACAATTCCACCAACAATGTATCAGTGTCCCAATTTTCCCATATCCCCTCCTATATTTGTCATTGGTTTTCCTGTCATCTTAGCCAATCTGACAGATGTGTAGTGGTATCTCAAAGATGTCTTAATTTGCATTTCTCTGATTAATAATGATTTGGAACACCTTTTCATATGGCTAGAAATGTGTGTATGCTTACATGTTGTTTGTTGGCTTGTCCTTCATTCTCGAAAAGAACCATAACATCAGGGTAATGATGCCATGATATGCAAATAAATTGGATTTAAGTGATGGAGGGCTGATGCATATATGTATGTTTTGTATGTATGTATTTATATATTATGTGTGTGTAAAACCATCCAATACATACTTTTATTTAGCAGTTCTTTGTCTTGATGCAGCTAGCTTCTCCCTCCATTTGTCCTTTGTAATTAATTTGGGTATTTATAATAATCAAAATTACTTAGTCAAAATTGTTCTTAAAACAATGTTGTTATTTACAATATGTTCTTAATTGCTTTTTGATTAGTTGAGTGATTAACCCCTGATTTCTCAAGGACACCTATTGCTATACTGCACCTAGACTTGCACATTTAGGAAAAGTTCTAAATAAAGAGTTGTCAAAAAACAGTCTGGTGCCAAATCTAGCCTGCCACCATTTCTTAATAGCCTACAAGCTAAAAATACTAGCACATTTTAAAAAAGTATTACATACATTATAAAAAACTAAATTTATTAATGTTGAATATTAAGATATGACAAATACTCTTAGCTTGTAGGGCATATAAAAATATACTAAAAGGCCATATTTGGTTCTCTGGCCATATTTTGCCGATCCCTACCTTAAGTTCTAACCAATATATCTGCCTTTACCACAAACATTTCATTCCACATATCCAATAGCTTTTAGGCCTTTTCTATGTCTAGTGACAACCAGTATAAAACTTAAATAATACATGTGGATATCAGCATGCTATTCATACCCAATGCAGACCAGTAGTTTGTTTGCAACTTATAAGCTTAGAGAACTTTTTTAAATCAGGGAGAGATGAAGAGATTTGCCCAGGATGACATAATCCATAATGCTTTAGAAATAGGTCTTGAACTAGAGTCTAGAGAAGGAAGGAAGGAAGGAAGGAAGGAAGGAAGGAAGGAAGGAAGGAAGGAAGGAAGGAAGGAAGGAAGGAAGGAAGGAAGGAAGGAAGGAAGGAAGGAAGGAAGGAAGGAAAAAAGAAAGGAAGGAAAAAAGAAAGGAAGGAAGGAAAGAAAGAAAGAAAGTCAAATGAGAAAATAGGGTAAGAACAGTCTTAATCACTGAATGGGTTTGGCCTCAGTCAAACTGAGACCTGTTAAAGACCTTAGCTTAAAAAAGCCAAGGTCTCCCATTTCATCCAGAGCCATCTCCAGTCAACCTGATCTATGTCTGGCCACTAGGCCTATATGGCTCTGAAAGAGAAAGTGAGGGAAGTAACATTGCCCTGCCCTCTCTCACTTAAATCAAATTCACTGCATGTCATGGCATCACTTCCTTGATGTCATAGTCCTTTGAGAACAAAGAACAAACAACAACACTGCAATAGAAAATAAGGTAATTTTCTATTTTCATTAATAATTCTTAATTCTTGCCAAAAAAGTTTTAGTGGTATCAATACCTTATTAATTTTTTGTTATTTTAAAATTAATTTTATGATTATAATATTTTTGACAGTACATATGCATAATTTTTTACAACATTATCCCTTGTACTCCCCTCTATTCCGAATTTTTCCCCTCCTTCCCTCCACCCCCTCCCCTAGATGGCAGGCCTTCCTATATATATATATTAAATATGTTATAGTACATATATATATACATATACATGTGTATATATATATACATATACATGTGTGTATATATATACACATATACATGTATGTATATATATATATATATATGTTATAATGTATATAGTATATCCTGGGTACAATATATATGTGCAGAACTAAATTTTGTTGTTGTTGTTGTTGCAAAGGAAGATTTGGATTCAGAAGGTAAAAATAACCTGGGGAGAAAAACAAAAAAATGCTAACACTTTACACACATTTCCCAGTGTTTCTTCTCTGAGTGTAGCTGTTTCTGTCCATCACTGATCAATTGGAATTGGATTAGCTCTTCTTTATGTTGAAGATATCCACTTCCATCAGAATACATCATTATATAGCATTGTTGTTGAAGTGTATAATGATCTCCTAGTTCTGCTCATTTCATTCAGCACCAGTTGATGTAAGTCTCTCCAAGCCTCTCTGTATTCATCCTGTTGAATACCTTATTAATTTTGTCATACCAAAGCAAAACTTTGGTCCCCCTACTTTAGTTATAGTTCTAGTAAATTATTTAAGATATCCAAATTCTAGTGACTTGTGGATCATATCAATGTCATTGGTTGGTTGAACTATATTAATCATAATTAGAATAGGAAAAGATCATTTTATTATACATAGTATTTAGCCAGTGGGTTCTCTAAGACTACAGTATGATAGTAGACTGATTACCAGTTCCTGAGTTTCCTCATTCAGAAGGCTAGTAATATTTAAAGTTTATTAATATGAAGCAAACTGGTGAGATATGTATGCTAAAGGAACAAAAAACACCTTGCTATTATAGGCCCCATACATCCCCTAGAAAGCACAATCATCCATCCTGACTTAACTAGATTATCTTTTCCATGTTTGTTATTCAGCTTTTAACTTGTTTTCCATCACTCTGAGCTCTTCCAGGCTTCATTGAGATGATTCCAATTTGGTAAGCATTGTAGCTTCAGTCAGGAATACCAAATTCTAGTTCCTGCTCTCTAGCAACATAGACACCAAATACAACAAGAGAACACTAAATTTAGAAAAGGACACATATGGACTGGTGGGCTGTTTGTTCATTTATTTGTATTAAAAGCAAGACAACAACAACAACAACAACAACAAAATAACAAGAGAGATTCCCAAAAAAGTTTAAAGCTAGATATAATAGTCTTCTTCACAATAAACAATAGAAACAGCTGATATTACATGAACACTTAAAGGTTTACAAAGTACCTTCCATACATTGTCTCCTATGAACCCCACAAGTACCTTGTAAGATAGGCACTGCACTTTACAGAGTGCCTCTCTCAAAGAGACTGACTCTCCCTTATTCCCATAATCAATGTTTGAGGCAGGATTTGAATGCCAGATGTACCTGACTTCAGGTGCAGATTCTTTCTACTATACCATAATGCCTCTCAAATGTAAACATAGAAAATGCATACCTGAGACACTCGAACTGTCTACAGTTATCCTTTCTGGGTTAGAGTGATAGAAGAAAAAGCCAGAGCAATTGTTTGAAAAGGGATGGGTATCAAGGAAATCATTAAGGAGGGAAAAGGACCCATATGTGCAAAAATGTTTGTAGCAGCCCTTTTTATAGCAGCAAAGAATTGGAAAATAAGTAGATGCCCATAAATTGTGGAATGACTGAAAAAGTTGTGCTATATGAAGGTAATGGGATATTATTGTTCTATTTTTAAAAATGATGAACAAGCTGATTTTAGAAAGGCCTAGAAATATGTACATGAACTCATGCTGAGCAAAACAAGCAGAACCAGGAATACATTGTACACAATAATAGCAAAAATGTGAGATAATCAACTATGAAAGACTTGGTACTTCTCAGTGATTCAAAGCAATCCCAATAAATTTTGGACATAAAAAGCCATCTGAATCCAGAAAAAGAATTAAGGAGACTGAATGTAAATCAATACATGCTATATTCACTTCCTTTTTTCTGTTTTTAAAAAAATCTTCCTCATTTTTTTTCCTTTTGCTGTGATTTTTCTCTCCTAACATGATTCCTAAAGCAATGTGTTAGAGAGAGAGAGAGAGAGAAAGAGAGAGAGAGAGAGAGAGAGAGAGAGAGAGAGAGAGAGAGAGAGAGAAGAAGAAGAAGAAGAAGAAGAAGAAGAAGAAGAAGAAGAAGAAGAAGAAGAAGAAGAAGAAGAAGAAGAAGAAGGAGGAGGAGGAGGAGGAGGAGGAGGAGGAGGAGGAGGAGGAGGAGGAGGAGGAGGAGGAGGAGGAGGAGGAGGAGGAGGAGGAGGAGGAGGAGGAGGAGGAGGAGGAGGAGGAGGAGGAAGGAAGGAAGGAAGGAAGGAAGGAAGGAAGGAAGGAAGGAAGGAAGGAAGGAAGGAAGGAAGGAAGGAAGGAAGGAAGGAAGGAAGGAAGGAAGGAAGGAAGGAAGGAAGGAAGGAAGGAAAAGAAGAAAGAAAGAAAGAAAGAAAGAAAGAAAGAAAGAAAGAAAGAAAGAAAGAAAGAAAGAAAGAAAGAAAGAAAGAAAGAAAGAAAGAAAGAAAGAAAAAGAAAGAAAGAAAGAGAAAGAAAGAAAGAAGAAAAGAAGAAAGAAAGGAAGAAAGGAAGGAATGAAGGAATAAAAAAGAAAGGAAGAAAGAAAGAAAGAAGGGAAGGATGGAAGGAAAGGGATAACACATTACCAAAAGAAATGATGAATTCAATGACTTAAAAAAAAAACATGAATAGACTTGGACGAAATGATGAAGAACAAAATAGACAGAACCAAAAGAACACTGTACACAGTAGCAGCAATTTTGTTTAAGAACAACCTTAAGCAAAGAAGTCATTTTTACTATTATAAATATCTAAATAAATTACAAAATGCAACTGTATCCAGAGAAAGAGCTAATAAATAGAAACATGTATAGAGAGATTAAAACAGGAAAGGATCATTTAATGAATTGTTACATAGTACTTAGTCTGTGGGTTCTCTAATTGGGACTATAGTATTATGATAAACTGATGGGAGGGAGAAAAAAAAGAAATTTATATAATAAATTAAGTATATATTTAAAAGAAATAGCAAGTTGAACATAATAGATCTGCAATTTCATATGTAATCATCTTTTTTATTATACTATGTTAAGGAAATACTTTATTCTACAAATTAAAAATATTTTTAAAACAGAGAAGAGTTGGGTAGAATGTTGCCTATCACTTCCCATCAGTCACCCAGTCTCATCTGTTTGGCCTCTCTGGTAACTCTAGCATCTCTTCCCACCTCTTCATTCCCACTGATATGCTCTGTGGTTATACACAAGCTTAGGCAGATACTGAGGTACCCATGCTAAGCAGGTCCTGGTATCCTGGTGAACATCAGGATGAGATGCAAAGTCTGGACAATCTCAATGGACCTCAACCTCAGAACAAAGCTACAAAACTAGGAGAATGAACTCCAGGTCTCTTGGGTAGGCACAGTCTCTAGAGAGACTAAGATTGGAAAACCCTCATCGCTAGCAGAATAAATGTGCTAAGATGACTGTACTGCACAGACCTTGATAGATAGAGGTTTCTCCTTACCCATCTACTTTTATCATGTATCACAACATCATTTTTCATATTCATTGTAACCCTTTTCAGACTTTACTCAAAGTGTTCCAGGTGCAAGCAATGATTCTCTGTCTCTCTGTCTTTGTCTCTCTGTCTCTCAGTATCTTTGTCTCTGTCTCTGTCTCTCTCTGTCTCTGTATCTCTGTCTCTCTTTGTCTCTCTCTCTGTTTCTTTGTCTCTCTCTAATTTCAATTCAATGTCTTGTTCTTTCCTTTAATTAATTTTATCTACTCCATACCCTGAAAAAATATATGAATAAATAAGAGATAAAGAGCAGAGTAAGATGTAAAATGGATAAATTTATTACATTAAAGTAAAGAAGTTTTGTACAAATAAAACAAATGTATCCAAGATCAGAAGGAAAATTGAAAATTGGGGAGGAGATTTTATAAATTTTATGAATAGTTTCTCAGAAAAAGATCTCTTGTGTTCCAAATCACTACCGATTAGAGAAATGCAAATTAAGACAACTCTGAGATACCACTACACACCTGTCAGATTGGCTAAGATGACAGGAACAAATAATGATGAATGTTGGAGGGGATGTGGGAAAACTGGGACACTAATACATTGCTGGTAGAGTTGTGAAAGAATCCAGCCATTCTGGAGAGCAATTTGGAACTATGCCCAAAAAGCTATCAAACTGTGCATACCCTTTGACCCAGCAGTGCTACTACTGGGCTTATATACCAAAGAAATACTAAAGAGCAGAAAGAGACATATATGTACCAAAATGTTTGTGGCAGCTCTTTTTGTTGTAGCTAGAAATTGGAAGATGAATGGATGTCCATCAGTTGGAGAATGGTTGGGTAAATTATGGTATATGAATGTTATAAAATATTATTGCTCTGTAAGAAATGACCAGCAGGAGGAATACAGAGAGGCTTGGAGAGTCTTAAATCAACTGATGCTGAGTGAAATGAGCAGAACCAGAAGATCACTGTACACTTCAACAACAATACTGTATGAGGATGTATTCTGATGGAAGTGGAAATCTTCAACATAAAGATGAGCCAACTCACTTCCAGTTGATCAATGATGGACAGAGGTAGCTACACCCAGAGAAGAAACACTGAATGAAACAAATGAATGTAAATTGTTAGCACTAATATCTGTCTACTAATATCTGTCTGCCCAGGTTACATGTACCTTCGGAATCTAATGCTTATTGTGCAACAAGAAAATGGTATTTACACACATGTATTGTATCTAGGTTATATTGTAACACAAGTAAAATGTATGGGATTGCCTGTCATCGGGGGGAGGGAGTAGAGGGAGGGGGGGATAATTTGGAAAAATGAATACAAGGGATAATATTATAAAAAATATATAATAAAAATTATTAAAAAAAAGAAAAAATAAAAAAAAGAAAAAGATCTCTTATCAAATATATAAAGAACTTTATAAAACTGTAAGAATAAGAGTTGTTAACCAATTCACAAATGGTCATAGTGATAACATTTTAAAATAAATAATTCTGTCATTGGCTTGACTTTTTTTCCCTCCATGAAATTGTATGGGTCAAATGAGATGAGATGTGTAAACTGAGATGTAATCCATAAGGTCAGTTGTTGGCACTGTTATCACTATAACTTTAGTGGAAGGGATTTTTTCTTCTATTATTTGAAGAGGCAGTTAGGTAGCATAATGGACAGAATGTTGGATTTGGAGCCATAAAGCCATGAATTCAAATCCTGTGATGTGATGGGACTTGGTAAGTCATTTAACCTCAGTTTGCCTCTGTTCCTCATGTGTAAAATGGTAATAATAATATCATCTATCTCATAGAGTTATCATGAAGATCAAATGAGATAAAACTTCAAGGGCCATATAAACATTAGCTAGGATCCCAAATGCCTAAGGTGGTTTTACGCATTCTATAAATAAACTTAGTATATTATATTATATTATATTTGCATATTATAGATATAGATAAACTTAGTAAATATTTATTGCTTGAGTTCTCTAAGATTACATAGTGTTTTGAACCAAATGAAAAGGAGATTAAGTCATTTTTATTTAAATCATTATAATCTTGAGAAATCAAAAACATATGTTCATTCCCACCAGCATCTCAAGAACTTATTATTTCCCCCTAAATTATATTCTTATTCTTCACTTGCTTCCTGCCTGATGTTGATGGCACCACCACATATTCAGGTCCCCTGGCACAAAAACTCAGTGTTATTCTAAAGGCTGCCTGGCCTTTGCCCTTGACATCCCATCATGTGCCTGTCCATTTGGTTTCTGCAGGAACTCTTCCCTCTTCTTCATCCCATTGTCAAGGACCTAGTGCAATTTCTTATTAATTCTCACCTAGACCATCCTGTACTGCTACATAATTAATATTCCTAATGCACAGATCAGATCAAGTCACTCTAGCCCTGACAATATTAATTACTCCTTGTTGACTATTGAGCAAAGTCTAAGATTTTTAAATTGGCATTCAATATCCTCTACAATCTTTCTCCAGCCTAAATTTCCAAACATGTTACACTCCTTCCCTACATATATGCTACATTCTTACCAAACTGGACCACTTATTCTTCCCAGAATTGTTCATGAAAATATTTCTTATACTTTCTTCCTGCCTTTTCTTATGCTATTTCTTTTACCTGAAGAAGTGAATGCTTAAATCTGGTGTTAATTAATCTCAGTTTTTCTGTTCTTGGTTTTCAAAATCCAAGTAAGATGCTTATTAGACTTTATCTAGTTTACCCTTTTAATTCATGTTGCAAAAGACATAATATTCTGGGAGTGGCAATTGCCTTAAAGTTGTCCATCTTGCAATGTTGTTGAAGCTGCAAAAAAAAAAAATGAAGAATAACAAAAAAAGGAGGAGGAGAATAATGAATGAACAAAGGTAGAGTAAAGCATTAATTAAGATCTCTAGTCACCACATCCAGTGCTTGATACAAGGGATACAAATTCCAAACTGAAATAATCACTGCCCTTAAGGAGTTTACATTCTATTAGGAAGAAATAACACATGTCTGTGAGTCTGAGTGTTTTCGTGGGAAATCCCAGAGATGGTGAGTGAAACCATTGGGAAAGTGATTATAATACCATTTCTAGAAGCAATGACAGTATTGATATTCTCAGGGCAAAGGGAAATTGGGGAAGGGAAGATACTGGAAAGGAGAAAGATAAATATGAATGGGACAGATGGCAAGATGTGTGGGGTAGATGGGTATGGAGCACAGTGTGGGGCCAACTAAATAAAGTAGTCTAGGTGATTTTGCATTGACTCGCTCACCCAACAGGACAGCTGGGTCCAGGGCAGAATTCTAAAACTCAGTGATTAACTCTCCAAGAAAAGGGGCATGGTGTCTGGAAGCTTAGTTTGAAGGATTCTGTTCCAGATGGAGAAAGAAGAATGTGAGGGGACAAGACAGACAGATAGGGAGATGTCCAGAATGGACAAATGATTATAATATCAGTACCTCATCTGAGGACACCAAGTAGGAACCACACGTCTCTTGGCTTTCCTAACCAGATGCAGTGTCATATGGTAGATGGTTAACTGAATTTAAAACTATAAGACCTCGGTTTTCTTTTTGCCTTTGTTTTCTTTCTGACTTTGTTTCTTTGCTGCCGAGTAAGTCACTTAATCATAGTATGGCTTCTTTGATAAATGACAATAACCAGACTTGCCTTTCCACCTCTACCTCTTGAAGACATGGCAGGTTGGGAGATCTCATTTAGGGTGGGCATTGTACTCCATAGGGAGTAGGATTCTTTGAAAAGGACTCTTGTTAGTTTCTGATTTATGGAGCATGCTTATCTCTTGGGCCCCTGGGTGCATGTACAAGAACAGAAGCGATTAATTAATAGGACGCCCAGACTCCCCTACCAAGTTGGTCCCCCCCTGCATGAATCAGGCGGCTGGGAACAGATGGGCTTTGGCTCATGCCTTGAAGGCAGATGGGCTCGGGCTTTGTCAGACCATAAACGGAAGCAAATTCCAGAGACATTGGCACTGCATGGAGAATACCCTGGTCCTTGTGCCCCATGAGGACCTGGAAACTGTCAGCTGATCCCAGCTGCATCGCTCAGTATGTGGAGAGAAAGGTGATCTCTGAGGTATAATTACCTAATTAATAAATTAAATAAAATAATTATCACTCAGTCTGAGTCTCTGAAGCACAATCAACACCTCCTTTAAAGGGAAGGAGGCATTAACTCTACCATTCTCTACTCTGAAATTAGAGCTCAATATATATAAGCATTCCCAATAGTGATATTCCAACAATTTCTTTTTTTCTCATTGCATTTCATAGTATCCCATACCTAAGCAGTGTGGTGTTCTGGAAAGGAAACTGGATTTGATGTCCAAAAGATCCAAGTTCCAATTGTATAAGGGACAGGTGAATCAGTCAACCTGATTCATTATTTCCATCATCATCACAGCTAACATTTCTATAGTACACACTATGCGCCAGGCACTATGTTAAGTGCTTTACAATTAACTGTCTGATTTGCTCCTCACAACAACCCTGGGAGGTGGTACTATTATCCCTATTTTAACGAAGAGAAAAGTGAGGCAAATTCCAGTTAGGTGACTTGCTTAGAGTTACACAGCTAATATCTAAAGCCAAAATGGAGGTCTTATTTCATAAATTACTTTTTCCCCCCCTTGTTCTTTGCTACAGTGATCTCAGCCAATTGCTGGGATAAATCCCTATTGGGTTAACTCTTTTAAATTCTGAATACTCATTATGGATTTAATTTCACTTTATTTCTAATTACTTCAACCTGTCAAGGTGGCATGAAAGCAATAATTGGGAAGAGTTCCCAGCAAAATGTAAACTCCCAGAAAGCAGTCACTATTTCCTTTTTTGTTTACTTTTTAACATTTCATTTTGTTTATTCCCAGCAACCAAGTCCAGTGCCCTGATTTTGCATAGAGTTATTTGCATATAATAAAAATAGTAATAATTGTTTGTTTAAATTAATTGTTTGAATCTAGATTGTGTGCTTTCTTGGCTATTCTCCTTAATAGGAAACAGGAGATTCCATTATTGATGGTGGTGCTTAAGCTTTGTATTAATTATTTACAGTGATTTAAGAAGGTCCATTCCAAAGAACTTCTTCTGTACTGGGTTTCGATTGCATTTGTAAAACCATACAGTAAATAAGGAAAACAATCCTCCTCCGAGGATCTGAAAACATTTTGGTTTCAGCTACCTCATTTATCTTTACAACATCACAGTGAAATAAGGAAGGGGTCCTTATCCTTACCTTCCAAGTATCTACATATAGTTCTTTATCTACTCACTCCCAAAGTGAAGAGTGATGGGTACAAAATGTGGCTTTGGTCAGAAGGTATGCAAAACAGGTAGATTCCTCAACCCTAGGGATTCTGGTAGTGCACAGTAAATGAACACTTCATATGTTAGATCCAAATCTTGGTTTAGCTATATGGCAAGTGTGAAGAAAGAGTTAGATGAGAAGATGAGAGGATACACAGCATGGAGAGTTAATAAATGTTTATTGGTTAATTTGACCAAGGTCATACATGTAGTAAGTAAATGGCAAAGCTGAGTTTTGATTCCAATTAGAGCAAGTTGCAGAGGAGTAAACCTCCCTACCCCCAGTTTTGTGTTTGAAAGTGTGATAATGATTAAGAATGACAAGTTAACATTTTTCAAAAACCTGCAAAGGGCAAGCTTCTACAGAATCAGCTGTAGCCCACAGCAAATAGAGCCTAGAAGTTCTGACAGACAAGAAGAGAATCAAGGAAGCCTGAAGTGCAAACAAGGGTAGACATCTTAATGAGAAAAAATAAAGAAGCTTTGGGTCTTAGTGCCTTCATCCTCTAAGACCAGAATGTCACATGGTTTGGGGATTTTTGTAGAATTTCAGTTTCATATGTTCTTAATGGGAATGGCTTCTAGAACTTTTGCTGTTTCATTAATAGTAGGAGTGGAATAGCATTCAAATCTTCTGGAGTTCATATTTATTTGCTCATGACTCAGGCAACTTCTCATTTTTATTGGATCTCTCCAAAGATTCTTGAATTTCAAACAGTTCTCCCCAAATCAAATTGTGAGGACATAAGTTGTAAAAGCAATAGGCACTTGTTTAAAGTTCTCTAGAATTGAATTGTTCTAAATATCCTCTCTTACTCCCAACTCAAATTTCATGACACATGTATTTTCTACTATGTACAGAATATAAGCAAAAGAGAAGTTTAAGTCTATGTGTTTTTAAAAATTAAGGTGGGGGGAAAATCTTCTCCAAAATGGGCTTAGGTTTTAATAAACTTTAAGTACAGTCAATTTTCTACAAAAATAGAAGAGAACAAAAGAACAGATAGTCTAAAATAGCAAATAACTCAATAAACAGTTTTGGTGATCTGTTTTGGCAACAACTTTATCCTTCTAATTACATTTGACTCAGCTATTACTAAAATGAATTTTCACTCCTTAAGCATACCCCCAACTGATGATGATTTAAGGACTCGGAAATGTCCAAAGTTGTAGGGTTGTTTTTTTATTTTTTAATTATCGTAGATAATTCACTAAGTGGGTTCTTCACAATCAGAACATAAAAAAATAGCAGTATTTCATTTACTCTTATGGTGGTGATTTTTTTTTCCTCCAAAGTTACTGGGTCCTAGCATTGCTGTTTATTTAATCTTCCTGTAAGAAAAGGTATCTTATGTTACTGGTGCATGCTCCTGAGAGACAAGACAATTATTCTAATCCTATCTCTCCTAGAAATTTTATTCTTGTTCTGCCCTTGGCTTCTGTTTAGCTTACACTGAATGGTGTATTAAAGAGGTAGAATATAAATAAATAAAAATCCCAGGATTAATCTTAAACTTCATTTTATTTAGCCCTCATCATACTAGCAGACTAGTCCATATCAAAATAATTCCAAGTACTGTTAATCAGTAATAAAAAAGTGACTAATTGAAATTTTATGTCCTCTGCTTTTCCCTCATCACCTTCTCTAGAAGGTGCTAATGAATTAATAAAATAGTTAAGCAGGCAGCAGAAAGGCAGCTGGGTGGCACAGTGGATAGATCTCTGGACTTTGAACTAGGAAAATTCATGTTCATAAGCTCCACAACCTTCTAATGCTATGACCCTGGGCAAGTCACTTAATTCTTCCTCAGTTTCATCATCTGTAAAATGAGCTGGAGAAGGAAATGGGAAAACACTACAGTATTTCTGCCAAGAAAACCCCAAATGGAGTCATGAAAAATCTGAAACAGATAAATAACAACATGACAGCATAAACAAGGGAAATGAATGATCCACAATTTGGATAATCAGTTCTTGAAGAATCAAGGATGGAACCATACCTATTCCATGAAAAGTGGTGTTTACATATATATATATATATATATATATATATATATATATATACCAATACATTCTACCTAATATAAAATGAAATAATTCTCAATATGTCTCTAGCTTTCAACTTCTGGGAGATTTAAAATAATTCATTTAATGTTTCTTTGGGGATAGAGTTAAGCAAGCAGTGTACAGGGCACTGGATTTGAAGTCAAGAAGATCTGAGTTCAAATCCAGCTGTGTAACTTTGGGCAAGTACCAGTTAACCTCCATTTGCTTTCATTTCCTGATCTTTAAAATGGAAATAATAACACCACTTAGCTCAAGAGCTGAGATGATATTTGTAAAGTACTGGGAAATGCTATGTAAATGCTAGCTGTCATTATTATCATCATTATTCTTATATGCTAAGAAGATCTATAATTTCATGATATTTCTGAATACAGGATATCTCCAAAAGTCTTTAAAAATATGATAGCCAATAAGCTATGGTATTTGGTTTGTTTATTTCAGAACTTCAGATATATCCATAAATAATATCAGTAATAGTAGTAGATATGGTGGTAGCTATATCTTTCTTATTTGCTACTTACTTATAACATATTTTGAAAGCTTTTCTATGCCCAATATATTATGTAACCTTTGGCCAAGAACTGAATCTCTGCATTTACATAGGAACCAAAAGTCAATCTTGAAGTAGTCTCACAAATCATTCTTTGCTAGCCACATTTCCCTTGGGAACATAAAAAATATAGCTTGTGTCCAGGTCTCTATAGAACCATTCAAGCACTTAAGCTAAAAATACATGCTATAAAGGACAGACATTATTTAATCTGATTAAAAACAAGTAACAACAACAACAAAAAGACTCACATCTGACCTTAAAAATAGGCAAAATAATTTTTTTGCCCTTACTTGTGGTTGAATTTCCCTTTCTTTCATAGGATCTTTGTAGTCTTCCAGGCTTGTAGAACTACTATAAAGTAGAAATTCTAGCAAGAGGCAATAAAATTAAGAAATTAAATATAATTAGATACTGGAAAAGAGGAGACAAAAATATCCCTACTTACTAAAAGTATAATTTACTTAGAAATCTTCAAAAAAAATCAATAAATATATACATAGGTAAATTCATTTACAAATACTCAAAGAAATACTAAAAAAAAGAATTGGATGGGTATTTATATTGCTTTGGTTGATCTTAGATGATATTAAAAAATTAAAATAGCACCCAAGTTAATTTATATATATATATATATATGTATATATATATATATATACATATATATATATATATATACATATATATATATAATACTATAAGAGAAGCAGCATGATATAATAGACACTGCATCCTCTGAAACAGAAAAGCCTTAGTCAAAGAACTGTCTCTGAGATATACTAGGTACAAAATCCTGGGCAAATCACTTAACCTACAACTCTCTGAGGTTATAATTTGTTCAAACATTCCTGATCTACTTTGGTAAAGGGAACTTCCTCAACTAAGAGTTTTTTTATATGAGTGAAATCACATCTCTATTTAGTCCTCACTCTATTTAGTACCATATCAATCAAAA